>NC_135497.1:194975652-195275652 GCF_052857255.1 Amblyomma americanum | reverse complement strand
AGTGTAACATGTCACAAACCATGTCTCTAATTTCATCTCTGCATAATAACCACAAGTGAGCTGTTTAGAAAACAAAAAGATGACCAACTCTTTCCTTACCATGGAAAAAATGGGTGTTTTTTGTACGTTCACATTATTTTTAAATGAAAATGATATGTTGTTCCATAAACATGCAGTACATCAGAATGAAACTATATGAATATACTATTTGAGAGTGTGCATTTCAGATAGTAATATTATCCAGTAATGTGAAATTTTATTCAATACAAACTTTGATGCTTATAACATGAAAAGCAAAGAATATTTTTAAACGTCAAATAAAAGGTCGCTTGCTTTATTGCATAAAGCAACTGAAAGTTTAAATTCTCTGACATGGCAATATTTCGAGCTATAATAAATGTTTCCTGCCTCACAGAAAGCGTCTATTTATCGAAGGTGTTAGAAAAACTTATTTTCTTCCAAGTACTTTTATTTGAAACCATTAGAAAGTACAAACACATCAACTAATATGAATGGTCTTATGAATAGCAGACATATCAAGAGTAAGTGAAGAATCGTAATATACAAGCAAAATTGTAAAATACAAAAATCTTGCGAAGATGACAGCAAAACTTCGCATGACATGCGAATATCATGAAAGGAAAAAATGGGTAGTATACATCAGGAGCCAAATTGCGGAATGATCAAATCACCAGCCTGCCGCAAACACATCCACCAGCACTGCTCTTACTGGTAGTTATGTTCACCAGTCAGTGCCGACCAATAGAAGCGAGGCTTTGAGACAGTGACTGTTACACAATTCGGTCCCAGGTGGAAAAATGATTTTAATTAAAGCGACTAAAGATTATGCATAAAGATACAGTTGCACTTCAATAACATTTGCAGCTACAAAAAAAAAAAACTTCACTTATCAAGGCCGATGTGTTACTATGCAAAACTGCTTAATGTTGAAGGCATATACAGATGTCCAACAAGCACACAAGAGCAGTGAAATGCCTTGTGGACGCTAACTTCGGAAGAAAAAGGCGAGAAAACAAGCCGGAATCAATTTAGCAGACATGGAGTCGTAGAAACTCGACGATGTTCTTGTGAACAAGGCATCGAATGAAGCGCTTCTGCACTTGCAACCTTTTTTTTTTATGAATTGTTCGGTCTAGCTCAAGGTTGCTAGCTCAGGATGAGCACCCAGACATTCTTATTCATGTGGACTAAAATTCACCTCTCTACAGCAAAGCAATAACTTACTTCACACTGAAAGTTGACTTCTTAGACAACATAACTGATAGGGTAGCAAGTCAAAAAGTGCTTTGGTGGCTTTGAAATATCATGCAGTATCTATGGGTCAACAGCGTTCCGCACTGAATGGGCATAGCAATGAAGGAGTGAAAGCCACTTCGTTATGGGAGTCATCAAACTTAGCATGAACGCATTTCCACTACCCAAACAAAGATGGCTGCACGAAGAACCTTCTCCAGGGCAGTGAAAACTCGTTGCAAGTGAAAACCTCTTGTGCTTGCCTGCCGCCCAAAGAAAATGTTCAGGTGGGCTTGATCCACAAGGAGCTCACAGGCCAGGGAGCAGGCATTTTCTCCAGAATGTTCCCTTTGTGGTCACATGATCCAGGTGGACCTTGGACTGTCAGGGGGTGGAAAAGGCACGAAATAGCTACTAATGCTTCCAGTTCGCCTTGGAGGAGGGCTTAGAGTCCAGAGAGCTGTGCAGCAACACCTGTACGGTGGGCTTTGTCTGGAAGCAGTGTTGCCATCACAGTGCATTGCAGCCACTCTAGGGTGTGCACCACCTATAGTCACATGACCAAGTCGGGCCTGGAAAGTGGTGCACTCGTGGGAGTTTGTTTCTCCCACCACAGAAGCTCGCAATTCTTAAACAATAGTAATACATGTGCAACAAGTATACAAACCTTTTCACAACAAGAGTTCTGCTACCATGCATGCAGCTTAAAGCACTCTAAGCATAATCATGTGCATTTGCATTCTTTACAATGGAGAGTGAATGCAGTTTTCCGCTTTTAAAATAATCACTGGCATAGGATGAGAAATATTGAGGAGAATGCAGAATCTAACATGAACAGTGGTAGGAATAACCAAGAGCATTTTGGAGCATGCTTAGGAGCTGGCTTTGTAGCAGGCAAAAATTCAATTTCGAGCAGCTTCATAGTGTTTTGTAGCAGGAGCCCTAGAAATGCGATTATATAGGATCCTTCACCTAACTGGTGCCAATGTTTAAAAAACGACAACATGCTGCCTGCAGATCTCAATTAGCAGTGCAGGATTGTAGGCAGCCGTCTTGACCAGGTTCGCACATTTTTCAATGCACCTAACTTGTCAATTGCTCAATAAAGATAAATTAGCTAACCTTTGTATCATTAACGCTGGTGCAAAGCTTTATTTGTGAAAGCTGGAGAGAAAGTTGAGAAATGCCCATTTCAGTTTTCAGTTTAAATTTAGTACTTTCTTCATTCAAGCTTAATAATGCCTGCGAGAACTGAAAAGTGTCACTTGACTGTTCACTCCCACATCACAGTTTTAACTGCACCTCAAACCTGCTCTGATTGAAGGAGATAGCCACGGAAAGCCGCAATTTATTTAATAAACAGGCCGTCACCAGTCACAGCATGGGTCACAGCGATCATTCTGGGATGAGAACGGGCACTTTGCTTTGGTAGCATTACGATGCTGCAAAGGAGTGCTCACGCTATGGTAGCCACCAAAGCCACCCTAACCGCACAGATGATTTCCTGCACTCCAATATATCCGTGCCTCTCGCGACGAAGCGTTTTGTTCCACATGCATGGCCTTTGACTCAAAGAACGGCACCATTTTCCTCCGCTCATGGTCTTGGACTTGCCAGGCATGTACCACGCACTTCACTGCTTCCCAAAATATTTAATTAAAGAGACACTGAGGACTGAGAAGTTGGCCTGTATCGACAGATTACCTTGTTCTAATGACAAAGGCTTTTACTGAGAACGGAGCTCTTGTAAGGTAGAAAAGGCAAAAAAAAAAGAAAAACAGGTGTAGGCACCATCAGCCGATTTCGAAACTAAACAGTGTGTCGCCAGTTTTTTAGGCACGGGTCCCAAAGGTCGGGCTACTGCGCCATTTCCTTCAAAACAGTGATAGAGTTATTTCGGAGTATATGGGATGAGTTTGAATTGAGCGGTGTAAAAACAATTAAATGCAATTTCCCGAGCAATAAACACTTGTTCTGCTGTTGGATGACCATCAACACAACCAGAAAGAGATTCGAGCTTTATTGCGAACAAAAAAAAAAAAATTAAGCATTTCTCATGAAGAGACTCTGCTCAGAGTATTTTCTTGCACTGTGACAATAATTAATGTTCTTAAATTGTCAGGCTTAACATCCCAAAGACACATAGGACATGAAGGACGCTGCAGTGCAGGGCTTTGGAATAATTTAGACCACCTGGGGTTCCTTAACGTGCACCGACATCGCACAACACACGGGCGCCTTTAAATTTCGCATCCACTGAAATGTGGCCACCACGGCCAGGATTGAACCCAGGTACCCCGGTTCAGTAGCCAGGCATGCTAACTACTGAGTCACCATGGTGGGTTTATAATTAACAAGCTCACATGGCAGAGGACATCCAGTAAGATCACAAGCTTGAGATCACGACTGTACAGTGTGGTTCCAGTACAGCAACCCCTTCATTGTAAGTGCTGCAATATGAACTATTTATATGAACAGACTTTCTACTCCAAAAGTTTCAATTATGTGGTTCTACTGTGCAAACTTAAATAATAATTCATTAGCATCCTCCCAAGCACAGCCAAACAGTTACAAAGGAAAGCCAAACAGATTTCATAGAAACCTCACAGTTGAAGAAAAATTCGTCCTGGTCCGGGGCTGCAACGAGAATGAATGAGGTCCACAAAATAGAGGTAGTAGCAGTAACACGTGAGAAACCTTAGCCGTGGGCAAACATTTACCCTATGGGACAATGGATGGTGCTACACAAGCACTACACAAGGCTCTTCAAGAGCACTTTTTTTTTCGCATATGCACTCACCGTGTTCGTTTCGAATAATGCTGGCAGTGTCGTCGAGGCATATATATGCAAAATGCATGCATGCCGTGTAGTAACAGTAGGTGGTAAAGGGCTAACAAGTAAAAAGGGGAAGATTTGGGCAGATTTGGACTCCATAGTTCATCTTCCTTGTCATATACAGGGAGAAGAAACCAGACTCATGCCTGTGCATTTTCAGCGGTTACCTGTGCCACCTCGGATTCACCACAGTTTTTGGTTGCTGGAATGCCATTTGGCGCAGCACTAGCACAATTTCATCAAAAATGATGGATTTGTAGCAGCATGTAGCATGTTTAATTAAATGGCGCAGGCTGGCACAATTGGCACAGCATTACCACCACTGCATGCATCAAAATAATACATACAGTTAGCAGAAATGGTCAATTATATCAGCATTTATTGCTTTGAAGAAACATGCATGACACACTGAACCCAAAAAGTATATATTACTGTGCAAATATAGACTCCACAGGGTAGAGGTATATTATGAGATATACAAAAATCTTTGTCCTTGACGTAATCTTCAGCTCACAGGAATTTATTGCTATCATTTGGTCATGACTAGAAAAATTCGTCGAGAAGTTTTAAGTAGCTTGAGTCATCTACAACAATGGTTCATTTCTTACCTCTGCCAGGTGTTGGCAATGGACGTAAGGGCAAACACTTTTTGTAAAATGGAAAAAAGATATGTACTGCACCATATGTTGAATCCAAGAGTAGTTTGCTTTGCGTTCTTAAGTCAGCACTTTACACTCTAGAAAAACTTTCACTATATGTGTATGCTAGGTGTTTCAGGGAAGCCTGCCATTAATTTTTAAAATAGGGTTTTCAAGGTAAAGAGAAGCCTTCTGCAGCATAGTGATACCAGTAATACCAGATGTCCAAAAACAGGTGAATCATGTGAATTAGTAAAATTATTAACTAAATAGTAATAGTTAACTTGAACTATCACGTTTATAAACACCTGATTGCAAATAGGGACTTTAGCCAGCCATTAGTAAGAGCCATATCAGTTTTTAAAATTTTGAAAATGCAATTACTCTCGCCGCTGCGGCTCAACGAATTTGGACCATTTCTTGTGCAATTCGAAGACCGCGCGGTTGCGGGGAGTGCAAACCGACGTCCATCAAATCATGACACTCCATTACACGTGTGCCAAGTGACATTCTCTGCCCTTCCCACATTGCCACGCTCCCCACTACCGTCCACTTTGCTGCTCCAGCACAGACGAGGCAGAGAATGGAACATGGTGCTTCACAGAGTGTTGCGATTTGATTGATGCTGCTTTGCGCTCTTTGCAGGCATGTGGTTTTCGAATGGTGTGAGAGATGGCCAAAGTTTGTTGAGCCACAGCAGCGAGGGTAATAGTGTTTGTGAAATTTTAAAACTGATATGGCTATTATTAACGGCCAGCTACAGGTCACTAATTAGAGTCAGGCACATATAAGTAATTGTTAAAAAGTTAACTATTAGAATTTAGTAAATCATTCTACTAGTGAAAATGGTTCATGTTTTTTGATGTCCACCAACACTGGTATTAATAAGCCGGAAAATTCTTCCCTTTACCTGAAAAAACCTATTTTAAAAATGAGTGGCGGGCTGCCCTGAAACACCTGTTATATATGCTCACAGAATACACACGCACACATACACGCACAAATACACTAAAGATATTTATCCATCTAGGCTTTACTTGGCACCATGAAAATTGCAAACATGGCAATCACCAAGTCCCCAAGTTGGTCATTTGTATTTGTGAAGGTCAACAACCACATAAGTTTGCATTAGCAAAGATGAGATTTCTATTAGAATCACATTTACTTCACTATAAAGCAGGCTTTCCTTTTTCTCCTTGAGGAATTAAGGCCACCCGGGTAGACAAAGTAATAACTAGAGCACCAATCATGTACAAATGGGTAATCAATAGCAATGTTTTTAATGCAACTTTCAAAGGCATAGCTGAGTCTACAGTGAAAAAGTCTAACGAAATGGCCCCTTCCATCAATGGTTATGATGGACCCAGTGCAATGGCAGAAGTGTATTGCTTTTAGACAGAGCTTGGGTCAAACACACACATATCAGCAGCAAACTTAAATACATCAGGCACTTCATGCACGCCATTATATGGCCAGGACTGCAGCTAAATCGCACTCGAATGAGCAAGTTCTAGCAATATTTGATATACTCTGTATCACACATTACAAACATGCTGTGGTCACTAATTACAAACATCCAGCCACTAATTCATGTGCCCATTCAAGAGTTCCAAACATGAAAATTATTTCATACCAGAATATTATGCACCATAAAATCTCCAAGGGGTTTGTTTTCAAGGAATGCAGCCTCACATATGGAAGCAAAACTAATTATGTCTTGATCACACCTGTTGCAAACAAGGTTATCAAGGTGATCACACCTGCTACGATAATTCCGATGACGATCATCATGCGAGCATTACGAAGACACATGTGGCGATTCACTTTCTTTGCAGTGGCTTTGAATACTGTCCCCTGTAATGTCAAAAGGAAGCATTACCAAATGCCCACGATAAAAACACAACTAGCAAAGTTTACTAGCTAGACGCAAAAAAAATGGGAGGGCACATGTACCTACATGACTGCAAAATACAACTTTGCATATTTACTTATTTTTCAATTAGTTCATCCTCAAAAAAGACAACTCGAGAACAATGGGCAAACATAGCAACTTGCCTTCCCGGCATAATGTACATATTTTAAGTGAAAATGTAAAGACTTAGGGCAAGAAAGAAAGACAGCTGCAAAAATACAAAAAGCCTGAAGAGCTGCTAAGCATCTAAAATTTTTTTTAAAAAGCAACTAAAAAATTGTCAAGAGTAAACTAATAACTAGATGCCTTTTTACTCATTAAAATATGGTTATGCATATTCAAAAATTGATCGTAATAATCCTGTAGCAATTGTAAATCAATTGTGCATCACATTTAGAAGCCATTCCCTCTGTTACAAACGATTAATGCAAACAGAAATGCACTAGACCATAACAGATTTCCTTTCAATATACAGTGCAAGTCATAATGCGTCAAAAAATCAATTTTTCACAGAGCTCCACCAAATGGACAATAAGGTCAACCCCTTCAGGTTACCACTAGATATGCTTCCAAAAATTTTGGATGTCTTAGAAATTGTAAAATATACTTTTAACACTCTAGTTAGCACAGTACAAAATTAGAGATGAAATCATCATACTAGTTCAGCTGCTGCTTGACTGCATCTCATCAGTTAAGGCCAAGTCCGAATTTTCTATCCACCTGTCTAGGCCGCGACTAAGGTTTTAGGCAGTACATAGCACGGCAGCTACCATGGAGCACGCGTTGAGTCTATGAATGCATATAGTTCTGAAGAAAGAATACCCAATACGCAAAACTAATATCAGTCACATTTTGTCTTGTTAAAGCACATAAGTCAAATTCGCAGCTCTTATAGCTTTGGTGTAGAACCCTAGGCCAACATCAGGAGCACACCAAAGATACTAGGAATTTGCTTTTAAAAACAGCATAATCATGATGAGCTGCTGCTCTTCTAACAACACTTGGACAGACCAGCATCACACACAGCACAGATAGACAGCAGCTCAATCACCCTTTCATGGTCACAAACGAGGGAAAAAAATTTTACTTCAGCCAACTGACCGCTTGCTCCAGGTCTTGGGTCTTTTCAAGGAGGCTGTCAAGCCTGTCACCTCGCTCAACGACCCGCTCTATGTTCTGTGCCATAATGCCGCGCACATCCTCCACCTGTCGATGCAGTTGTGAAATCTGGTCCCCGGTGCGGCCACTGTTGCAGTTGCGCTACGATGACATGTGAGAGCAATGACGCTGTTAGTCTAACCTCTTTAGGGCGATCTTTAAGCACTGTCAGTGGCTCAGCCAGCAAAGCTCAAGCATGGCATAAAAAAAAAATCCATCCCGGTTCCTTAACTTTCCCATCTTATAGGGGATGAAATTTTGTACAAAATCAAAGGCGAAGAATAAAGGACAATACTAACTAGAGCAAGAAATAATGAGACCTCTGCAATGCTTCAGCCTCATCAGTTTTTGTTGGAGTAAATGCCTTTCTTGAACAGCTTTAATTTCCACAACTTAAAGTTACACCAAGTATAAAAGAAACTGCAAGTATGCATACATTTCCATAGAAATTCAATTGCAAAAGGTAGGGGAGAGTACTGTGTTAGCACCACTTCTACAAGGGTAGCTTAACAAGTCTCATCAAAACTTATCGAAAAGATTTACCAAACCACTCTACTAAGTTCCCCACTGCTGTCACTTCACCCAATCATTTCCTGTGGTAAGAAAGATAACATTTACCATAATATCAGCAATGACGCAGCCAAAGTCTCTGTCAAGCTCATGCTCTTGTGCTGTCCATGCTCGAGATGACAAGCTTCCCTCCAAGAAACGTTGCTTTATCTGGGTCCAAAGAAAGAAAGGACAGAGGGTAAGGAAAGGAGGGAGAGGGAGGAACAAAAGGGACGAGGGCAGTTGCAACTATGCAATGTATAAAGGAATGAAGTAATGTATACACAAGTACGAGTTGCATTTCAAATGAATTAAACATTGTTCTGTGGCCTAAATCTTCAGGGCGTCTCAGGCTATGAAAATTCATGGCCACAGTATGTTGACGGACAAGCATAGCTATGCAACACACAAACATCAGTAAAATATTCCTCTTAAATTTCACAAGCTCGCAGTTCACTTTGGTCTCAGATTCGTGGTCTGTTCAATTTTGGGTATACAGCCAGCCAATGCTTTAAAACAACTGCACAGCAATTGACCAGCCAGTGTGTCAGCGCCTTATCACAGTATTGACAAAGATTGCTTTGGTTTGGCTTTATGGGGTTTAATGTCACAAAGAAACTCAGGCTATGAGGGATGCTACAGCAGAGGGCTCCGGATAACCTTGACTACCTGCGGTTCTTGAACGTGCACTAACATCGTACAGCACACGGGCCTCTACCATTTTGCCTCCATCGAAATGAGACCGCTGCAGCCAGGATCAAACCCACGTCTTTCAGGTCAGAAGCCGAGCACCATAACCACTCAGCCACCGCGGCGGCTGGCATTGGCAAAAGTAATCCCATGGGCATAACACAAATGATGGCATGAGCTCTCCATTCATATACCTATCGTTGCTGGTTTCACCACTCTATGTAATGACAATGTGCTGATACACTTGACAGTTGGCACTTACATGATATACATTAAAAAAGTGGCCAGTTGTTCAAATATATTCATACAATGCACAGTCACAACCTAAAACAACTAAGTGACGACCAAAAACTACCAGTGGCACCATGCAGCTACCAGAACATGAACCAATAACCGTTCAGGCCAACCATAGCTGGAGAAGGATCCACTGTAGGTCAGGCTTCTACCAGAAGAAAGGTTGAAGTTTGCAAGCGTGCCTGGATTGAAGTCATAGCTGCTCAGGGGCAAGTGTGCCTAAAAACTGCTTGACAGCTGAAATCCAACGACAGAGACCTTGCACAGTTTCTATTTAAGTAAGATGAACAAGGTGAAGATTTCAACTAACTGTCCACCTTGACTGGAATGGAAGCAGTGACCTCAACACTCTACCATTGCTTTCAAACATTTGTCTATCACAATCAACTCTGTTGATGCAAAGGGATTATTCACTTGTTATGGAGATCTAGTTTGAAACAAGCACCACTTTTTGAATCAAGATAACAGGAAACATTACTTGATGCTGAGTTACACCCACCTTCAATTTTAGAAGAGGCACCTCTGCAGCATGCAAGGCATGTGCTCAGAAAATAAACATGCACGTTTCTTTCATGCAGTTTATGCTTCCTCCGGAATTTCACGGATGCTTTGTTCTGCATTCGTGGAATTCAAAATTTGCTACTGCAGAAAGATAGGGACCTTAGTTATACCATGCTTTGGCCTAGCGTTTGGCCTAGGGAGGTTTGTCAAGGACTGGAGACTAGGTGGTTAACCTACTACCAGTTAACTTGAATGCTTCAATCGTGAGCATTCAATCGTGATCATACCGCATCCCTAAAGTCCCATTCGCAGCAAGGTGCTTGGGAAAGAGCACGTGATATGACAGTGTTTAAGAGCTTGAAGACTGCCATAATAGGGTCTGCTCTGAAAAGGTATTAGTACATAATAGACTTTCGACTACATTTTTGGGTGCAATAAGGGAAGTACACATACTACAAACTTCGGAAACAATGAACGCAATCTCCGCAACCTTCGGGCTTGACTATATATACAATTTGGTCACAACTAGCACACAATGCCATAAAATTTATATTTTGCAAATTAGAGTGAACATAAAAACAAGCTTGACCTTAATGTACAGGTGCCCACAGAGTTTTTTCAAGATGGAAACTATAAAAAAGCTGAATTTCCTCGTAGCTTGGAAACGTTGACTGATATTAAAGGGTGCAATAGGCAGGGTGGCTGGGGAAGTAGAAAGCATACAGTTCCGTTAGTGGCTGCATGTTTCGACCAAGCTTTTTTAATCTTTCCCATGTTCCGAAAACTTCTGTGGGCACCTGTACAAGCACAGCTTTGGTCAAAAGTCCCCAGGCCATAGAGTGCGCTTTTTACAGCCATGTAATCGAGCGCTCAAAGTATACCTGTAGCTGGCAAGACTTCTCATTTTCTACAGATGTGAAGCTTCAGGGGTACTGTAAGTGCGTCACTACATACCCGAATGAGGCCTTGTGGTTTGGGGATTTTAGCACGGCTGTACACGAACCTACAGCTTATATGCTAAAATCCCAGCACATTTTGAACATCCATATTTGTGACTTAGAAACTGAACGTATATTCTAAGGCTAAACCTCAACATCTTTAGATGACGAAAACTTCTCATTCAGATCACCATTAACTGTGAAAAGTGTACTGACAATAGGCTGTTAGAAAACTGGTTAAATAAATGAAACCTCCCTCCAATAGCATTTCACTACACACGTCAAGATCACTTAGAATAAATGATGATGATGGACTTTTATGGCATAAGGGCATCTGTGGCCAAAGAGTGCCATGGGACAAGATTTTTTTTTTTTTTCACATTTTCTCCTGTGGTTTCATGATGCAAGCAAAGAACTACAGAGACTGGATCACCACACACGTAGCACTTAAGCACAGCTTAATGCAGATGCTTGTAGTACCATAACATGCAATCAACTGTGCTAAGCACATATAGCAACTTAAAGGAGTAGGGATACCAAATTTTTAGATGCACGATTTTTCTCTTTGGACTTGTGCGCAAGTTAATAGTACACATGAGTCACAACATGAAATTAGCCTATTCCAGCTGAATGATTTTGGTTACAACAGCCGAACTGTGGCTGTGACATAAAAGATGAGTTGAGGTCACAGAAGGAGGCATACAAAAACTTATAATGATGTTTTAATGGTGCAAGGGCAGCTTTGGCCAAAGAGCACTATGGGACAAGATCTTTTGCTCCAATGTCCAGACCCATTTTCCAAGCATTTCACCCCGAGAAGCCAAGCACCATGACAGGAGAAAGCCTGTACCCACTGGAAACCGGTGGGCACCCGGTGGCACTGGGGATAGAAACTCACACCTCCCTCACACGAGGCGGATGCTGAAGCCACTGGGCCAACATTCCAGTGCCCTAGGGGGCTACAAAATTGCGATAGTGGATACAAAAACTGCGATATAATCACTGCTTGTTCATTTTTTGTCATTCTAGCTCTCAAGCAGGCTTGTGTAGAGCTGGGGTAAATCAAAATGAAGAAAGCAGCAACCATACTGCAGATTTTGTATACCTCACATGACCTCAACTCACATTTTACACGACAGCCATTGTATGGCTGTTGAAATCTCAACACAAGAGGAAAAAATTCAATTATCAATTATTTAGCACTTGTTGGCACAATCCACATGGATGTCCATGCTTTCTAATGTGCTGTGCATCATTCCAAAAAAAAAAAAAAAAGCACACAACTAAAGCTCGGTGTCTGTACTCCTTTAGAGCTAATATGTGACAAAAGAGAAGCAGACAACAAATTTAAATTGTAAATTATGGGGTTTAACGTCCCAAAGTAACACATCGGCTATGAGGGATGCCATAATCAGGGCTTCAGATTATCAGATTTTATCAGATTAATTAAGACCACCTGGGAATCTTTAGTGTGAGCCGACATGCACAGCACACAGGTGCCTTTTATGTTTCACCTCCACTGAAACATGGCTACAAATGTGGCAGGCTTATTTAGACCTCGGCAAAAAAGATGATGAATTTCTGCAGACATTTTGCAGTGGAAAAATTTAAACAGGGAGTGCTTTCTCAAGTAACCTCATTATCAACTTCGGATTCATACATGCTGAATTCTACTCACAAGCAACATCATATGCCAGCGTGTGCTAAACTGAGCCTGAATGGTTGTGATCAAATCTATACTCCAAGGCCCACCAATATGGACATTTGATTTACCAGTCACCAATTGCCCTCAAAGACGTGTGTGCTAAAAGTGGGTCCGAACACCGAAACTAAAAAAAAAAAAAGGCTTTTTTACACTGAATTCATACAGTGTACCTTAAATTGATTTATCCCACTTTCATCTCTCACAGCTGCAACAGACGAATTCAAGAATTTCTCATGAAGTTTTCAAAAATCAGGCAAATGTACTGAAGACGATACACAAGAACAATCATTATAACCATATCATACCATCCAACACAGAACAGGCTTACATACTGGTATGAAGCCTAAAAGGATTTAGATTAATACCCATAATAATGTGGCACCCCAAGACGGACATGCAGAAGATGAAAGTATGGGACGAAGTGATGCACCACAAGACCATGAGCCCTTAACAAGCCCAAATTTCTATCCTCTTGCGAATTAGACTACTGCAGTGCTCACGGTTTCATTTAAGACAAAATAACACCGCACCACACCTTGTACCACCTTCTGCAGAGTGGCTGACTTCTGCCTTGAAGGCAGGGAGGTACCCAAGTGCTATGCCAGGGCAATTACAAAGGCGGCGGGAGTTTGAAATGTAGCCCACATTCTACCATATCTACCTCAAAATGAATACTTTGCACGCGACACACTGATAATGTTAGGATAAGACATTATCACAATATGCACAATCAACATGAACACTAAAACTACTTGAATGTCTTTTAATGCAACTTACCAAAAAGAGACAAGTGAAGGACTGGTGCATGCTGGCCTCTGGTAGTGTGGCACAGATATAGACAAGACCTTGCTCCACCAGAAGGTGGAACACATACCTAAAAGTACACGTCATGTACAATGGTTTATCCAACACAAAAACTGTTTTGCACAGCTACTTTAACTAAAAGGTACAAATATATGTGCGCTTCCTCTAAAAGTATTGAGCAAAGATAATCAAGAGACACAGAAGAACCTTGCTATCACAGAGCAATACTTGCTATTCCTCACAAGGGAAGAGCACTACTGTTTCATTTCTGCATTCAAGGAACATCAGCTTGTGCCCTCTAAAAGACAATAGCATATGTGGAGAACGGTTGCTTTGGCATAACGAGGTCGCATTTGCAGCTAGAAACTTAAATCATGAACTTTGTTTAGTTGTGGTTCCTATGCTTCAACATTTCAAATGATATCCACCACAAGGCAGGATGACATGAGTAACTTTCAGTACAATGCCCAGCAGCTTTCTGCTCACGACCACAATACATTACCTCAACCATGAAGACCACACTTCTTAACATGGCAGATAAATTCAGTCTGACACGACACATAAATTCAGGAAGTCAATTTCCATCTTGATACCGTTTTACTTTCTGTCTTAGATACTAAAATGAAGCTATAGTTGTATACAAGAATCAAGGGGAAAGAGCCCTATTCCATAATGATATCACATCTTGACTGCATGCATCTTGAAGGCGCCTGACGACAAGCTTCACAGATCCAGGCAACTGGCTTATGTACAGGAAAGATTGAGAGTAATTACTCATTAGTATCCATTCAACATAAAACCAGGGCAAATTATCTTCAGCCATGAAGTTTCTGTGGAAGCTTTACAGCTTCCCTCTGCAGCCACTTGCCTGCCTTTGGGTAGATACTAACGAGTAATTACTCCCTTATTTCAAATCAAATCCACCTTGGGGCGTACCTCTAAACACTGAAGGATGCTTATGGGCTCTATTTGCAGTTCCTTAAAGGTGCTAAATCATAAGAGAAGACTACGATAACAGATGACCAAAAGTGTGAAGACAATATCTAACCAATACCCCACAAGATTGATTAAAATAAAAGGTTACAATATGTTTAATGGCTGATGGACCTTTTATGTGAAAAAGCAATGCTGTGGGCTATGAGTTACGGGTGCGGAGAGAAGTAAATGGAGCAAGCTGTTGCCTTCTAACCCCTTTCAAGTACTGCCTAAAGAAAGTTGGGATATGTGGCATGTACAGGATGGTAGTTAATACTGGTGTGCTTTTTCACAAATATATAAGGTGTCTTGATTTTGGCCACGACAGGAGTGATTGCAATTTGCACTGACCAGAGCACTCTGTTTACTTATGTCTGCACCTGTACACGTTAGTTGATGTCGCTGGATTAATGTCTACCATCTGGGGTTCTTTAAAATAAAATCTCATTTCAGGAGCATTTCACCTGTCGAAAAGTAGTATCATGGCAGTGATTAAACCACTGAGCTCATGCGCAGGAGATGAATGCCACAACCACGAAGTCAACGTGGAAGGCCAAATAGTTAGCACAGCTCCTTTGCTGGTTATACGAAAAAAAAAAAAAAAACTTTGGCTTACACCATCACGTTCTTCCATACGGTATATTAAAGAGTTGTGCTCTGCCTTGATGTCACAAGTTTGAATACAGAGGTGGGAAAAAAAATATACTGCTAAATATAATTTTTGCAGCAATAAATGCATCTTTTGCTACCAAAAAAAAAAAACATCAATATAGCCAGAAAGAGGCGAATCAATTTCTGCTACGAACAAAAATTCAATAAAGTTGTCCTCAGTGCTCCATGAAATATTCAAAAGCTCTTACTGATCAATCCTTTCATTAAAAACCACATTTATCACATATGCAGAGTAGGTGTACACTGATAGTGCATGCCTGAAAGCACATATCAACTGCATTACAATTCACTCGTCACTGGCACTTATCTGTTTACCACTGTGGCATAAGTCACTATAAAAATGCTAGTGCACGAGGTACAGAGATTACTTAAAATCACTATGCTAGCTGAAGTGCTACAGACAAAAAATTTACTTGCTTGACAACCATCCCACATTTTTTCAAGTACTGAGTGCTCGATAAAACACACCACAATACAACTTCTCCTGGCAAACAATACAACAGAAAATTCTCTTCTTACCATAACGCATATGCCAATCTAATAGTACAAAAAATCGATTCAGACTTGTGACCCAAACCTTGAAGCTTAATTTACTGAACAGTTGTAGTGCATACGGTAGGAGACTATAGAGAACCTTCAATGCTCAGATTTGGAGTAAAACACCTCCTGATTCAGAGTACCAAAGCACAACCTTCAATCTAACAACCAATGTATTTCATAAGCTGCTCTGCCCATTGTTTTTCCTGATAGCCAAATTATAAAAGGAGCAATTACTTGTTAGCATCCACCTGAGCACAGTCATACTGCTGCAGAGGGAAGCCACACAGCTTTCTCAAAAACTTTGCAGTTGAAGAAAAGTTTGCCCTGGTACAGGGCTCGAACCCAGGACCACCACCTGTTCAGTACTTTAATAACTAAACTAATCAGGAAGGCTAGCGAATGGAAGGTGTAGTAATTAATAATTATTGCCTTGATTAAAACGTACTCTACCCTAGGAGGTCCCCCTAAATACACCGTAGTAGCCAACATATGTCTTATGTTCTGCGTCAGACAGATCACTAGACACATCATGCTAGCATCATGACAGTACCGATACTGAATGGCTGATATGCAAATAAATATTTTTGTGCTTTTGTGCACTTCTGTGGCATTTGGAGCTGCATGTAGTGTACAAACACTGCATCCAATTCCCCTACAACTATCAGCATTGGTATGATTGTGAGCACCTTCACAAATGTAAAACAATTGTATCAACTGCGGAGTAGACGTACCCACCACGGGACCGGGTTGTCTTGAAGTCCGCATGAGGTGGGATCTCTCTTAACACATCCGAAAGCAGGTATTCAAAGTCAGCAGACGTCTCTTGGTGACTCACGAGCACTGTGGCGTCCCGTGCAATAGCACAGTACTCGATTGACTGGACCATTGCCACCAACTGTGATGCCCAATCTGCATTATAGCCAACACAACAGGTTACCTGGTAATGAAAGCTATAGTAGGATACAAGTTAAAAAAGAAATGATAGCTGGTAGCAGTGGACCATGGTCCGCGGCGTCCTGTATTACTCTACTGGCCAATCACAACAGTGAACAATATGTGCTTTTTGATGTTTGAATGTTTCGAACAAGCGCATCAGAATTCTTGAGTTGATAGTTTCGTCTCGTGATAAGCTTAATTGTTATTTCGGCAACCACAAAAGCATTAACAATGCTGTACTTTTTGTCACGGAGGCATTCTGTTCGGCATAAAATATACGTTTTCGACTGGGCACAAAGACATCCTTTAACGTTTTTTTTTTTCCTTGAAGCTCCGCACCGCCAGGTAAATATTACTCGAGTAATGTGTTGATGCTGATACGAAAAAAAAAAAAGGTAAACGTCCTGATGCCCATACAGCCAGTCACACGGAAGCCTGTGCGGCGGCGATGTGATCACACAGGCGAACGTAAAATTAAAGACTAAAGAACTACGCACCTAACCACGAATTGACGCTTATACCAGTGACTTCGCTTCATTAACACATCACGCGCATAAAGGGATCTAACGTAGCATTGGCAGCAGCTTGAGCTAATTTATCAAGCATATTAGATACGCACAGCGAAAGAGGAACTACGGATGAGAACGAGGAAAGCGCTCGTCTTGTTCCTTGTTCTCTTGCACCGTGCATCCAGAGACAAACAAATAATTTATACCTTAAGATGCGCTGCCCTACGTCCTTAAATACACTTGCACTGGACAATGCGCGACTATCACGCAAAAACTTTCACTGGTAGCGGCGACATATACGCCCACCACACACCACGGCTATCTCGCGCACATTGTAAGATAACCATAGACTAATAACCGTGCTGCCCGTGCACACTAGCCAACCCCCAGAAATAGCCATTGCCGGCGCCGGTGGCTACGACTTTGCGATCCATTCGTTTCAGTTTCATTTTCATCACCCGCTTCGTACGTAACAAATTTGGTGTGACACCATTGCTGTTGACATATATAAACATGGAGGAAGAAAAAAAACTTCCTCCATGTATATAAACATGGGGGGATATAAACAAGCGAATAAAAGTTTTTTTTCTTGTTCCGCTCCGCAATTCTCAATTAACTGAATGTTAATGTCGTCCAAAAGAGCGTTTATAGCCTGCGCATTGTGAATTCATTTAGTAACTTCGCAAACTATACAGAAAAATATTATTGCTATTATGCTTGAGTAACTTCTTTCTGAGTAACTTCTTTTTGAGTAACTTTGAGTAACTTTCTTTCACCGTACAAGCTGTATCGCATACAGCGTTTAAGATGCCATAGTAGGCATCCTCCACGCCATTTCTTCAGTATATGTCTTATACAGCATAGTAACGATCCACGCGTGGTGCTGGGTCACCGGCGATCAGTGCCGTTACTCTGCCCGTTTGTGCCGCGATCCTCAGCTTCAAGGCGGACCCTGGATTCCACCCGCCGGATCGTCTAGGAGTTCCGCCCAGTTTCCAACCGCCCGGGCACCACAGCCTTGTGCCGTGGGAGGCAGGGCTCCGCCCTGCCACGCGATGGCGTTCGCTGAACCACCACCCAAGGCGCACTGCTTCTTCCTCAGTGTACCTGAAGGCAGCACTGCGACGACATCATCGATGCCTTGGAAGTTGTTACCGGCCCCGCAGGGGTCAAGCCCTTCCAGCACATGGGATGAGTAAATTTTGGCGTTGCGGCTGCTTTGGGCAGCGCAGCATCAAAGATCAAGAACAGGAGAGCCATTCTTCTCAACGGAGTTTCGGTACCTGTAGTAAGTGTTGGACCAGAGATTGTTCACGTCTCAGTCTTTAGAGCACCTTTATGGGTGGCTGATGCTTCAGTCGCGGCAGCCTTATCAGCGTACGGTAACGTACAGCAAGTCTATCAGCCTGTTTTCAAGGGCCGGCCTGAAATCAGCACAGGCATAAGAGTGGCGAAGATTGAAATGAAAACCCCGATCGCAAACTTTATCTCCGTGGTCAAACTGTTAGTGCGACTACCGCGGTGTGCAAAAGTTGTGTTCAAGATGCCGCCTTGCCGGCCACATCGGGCAAGATTGCCCCCCCCCCCCCCCCCCCCCCCCCCCCCGCTGTTCGAGGTGCGGTGTTTTCGGGGACGCCACCGAGGGGTGTGAAGAGCCATGTCGAAGGTACGCCGGGGCCCACGCCACTGTTGACTGTGTACGACCACGATCTTTCGCGGCAGCCGCGGCGGCTGAAGTGCATGTCGTATCTACCCCTGCTACACATGCACCAGGCGACTCCACCGGGGGCTATTCTGATCAAGCCTTCGGCGCTGATGATTTGGTTATTGATGAGAAGATAGGCGAAGATGATGCACACGCAACCAAGGACACCGATGAACCAGAAGATGAATTCCCTGCTCTCCAGTCCACCACATCAGACGAGTCTAGCGGAGAGAACACAGGCGGGAGCACTCCGCAACCGGCCGTTACAACTTCGCCGACAAGTGCGGCCAGCACCAGCTCCAGCGGTGACAGCAGTCAGGACTTCACCGAGCCACGTCGCCAGTCAGCTGGACGTGACACCCGTGCAACAGGACGCGACACCCCGACCGGAAGGCATGACATGCCGGCTAGTGTCGTACAGAACGTGCGCATGAGCAGACTTTTAACCGACTCACGGAAAATGGACTCGAAACATCCCCTCGGCCCCCTCGTTGGTTCACCCGCGGTTGACGATTCCACGGACTGCGACCGTACAACCATGAAACGGGCACACCCCGAGACGACCGACAGCGACAGCTCGACTATCACCAGTAAGCCCCGCAAGATCCCTAGTGCCCCGAAGCAGTCTGGGCACAAATCCCCCTAGAATAATGGCTTTAGTTTTTTTTCTTTTTTTTCTTGTTTTGAGAATATTCGTGTATGCTATTCTTACAATGGAGGCGGTCCACTTTCTCTCTCTGAATACTCGGGGCTTTAGAAACCTGGATAAGCAGAGGGAGATAGTGGGCTTTGCCAGTAGTAGTAGTAGAAAACATTTATTCCAAAAAGGTAGGATAGAGAGGCGAAAATACAGATTTTGGGTGGAGTCCTTATTTCAATGTCCACCGCAGTTGCTCTTGCTTTGGATGTCAGCTTTCGCTGCGTCGCCAAGTCAGAGCTGAGCAGGGCAGACTCCCACTGTTCCTCGGAGTGATGTTTGTCTAGTTCGGGGGGCTTGGGACCGGAGCAGCCCCATGTTACATGATATGTTGTTGGAATTCCGCCACACCAGGGGCAGATGCTGTCATATCTGTCTGGGAAGATGATGTGGTACTTGTGTAGGTTAAGAAAGGTGTTCGTCTGTAGTTGTCGCCATTCCCTCGCCTCTGCCGTCGTTAGCTTACGGTGTGGTGGGGGATAGACTTGTCTTTGTGTTCGGAGAAGGAGGAGGCGCTCGCCGTACGTAGAGGGGAGAGGGGTGAGGTCGGGGAGGTTAGTCGCTCGGTTAGTATATCCTCGAGCTAGACTGTCCGCGGCCTCGTTTCCCTCGAGCCCCTCGTGCCCAGGAGTCCAAGTGATTTGGTGCTTGCATGCGGAATTTTGAACTTGTGAGGTAGTCAGAATGGGAGCGACGGAGTGTGGAAGTCTGCCAGAGAGGAAGAGGCCACACGCGGACTGGGAGTCGGTAATAATTTTTAGCTCATTTCCCGTAGCATCGCCGTGCTGGATTGCGAGGGCAATTGCAGCAGTTCTGTGGGAGAGCAGTTTCGTAGGGAGGCGCTGGCGATTTCCTTGAAATTGGTGTCCAAGACGACCGCCACCGCGTTTGTTGAATCGGGGTACATGGCTGCGTCGACGTGTACTGCATTTTGTGCCTGTCGATGTGTGCGGCGCAGATAGTCCACTCGCGCCTTTCGTCGTCCCTTTTATGAGTCCGAGTGCATGTTCTTCGGGAGTGGAGCTACATACACGCTTTGCCAGAGCACACGACGCGGATATTCTTTTCCTACAAGAATGCAACTTTAGTTCCCCGTATGATGTTCAGTCCTTTTGTTCGCGCTTTTGTATTGACGCCTTTTTTACACTTACGAATTCTTTTATATCTGGCGTTGGTGTTGTCTTTCTAAAGCCACATTTCCGCCGCGATGCTCACTGCACTACGGCTTTGGTGGTCGCACCCTAGCCGTGGATTTTAACCTTCATGGAAGGCGAGTTAGAGCGCATGTAGTGTACGCTCCAGCCCAACGTTCTTTTACATCTGAGCTCTTTGATTCCCTCGATTCTTTCATGCTAGATAGTTA
Source organism: Amblyomma americanum (assembly GCF_052857255.1). Lineage (NCBI taxonomy): Eukaryota > Metazoa > Arthropoda > Arachnida > Ixodida > Ixodidae > Amblyomma > Amblyomma americanum. The sequence continues at coordinate 195,254,976 of NC_135497.1, read as the reverse complement.
TCCAACCTTTCAGTAAGGGATTTTAACTGCGTCGAGGATTCTTATAGGGATGTAAGTGGTCGCAGACAAGGCCGGCCGTATACTGGTGTGCAAGCTTTAAAGCAGCTCATCCATAACTTTAACCTTATAGACCCATGGGTTAAACTACATGGTAACGAGTTTGCTGCCACATGGCAACGGGGCTCGAACATGAGCAGGCTCGATCGTTTCTACTTTCCGCCAATTCTCGCTACTCATGTCACTAGTGAAGGGCTCTTCCGCCCGATGCTCCGCGCATAACGGACCATTTACCAGTATCTGTGAGACTGCACTTTCGTCAGCCCGCCCCATCCAAGAATTTTTGGAAAATGGACATGACACTAGTGCATGACCCCGAATGTGTGGCCATCCTACGCGAAGCTCTCGCAGAAACGTGCAGTCATCCCGCACAACCACGCAGCTTGGACGATTTAAAAGCTAGTTGGTGTGACAAGCTGACCAAAGCTGGCAGAGATAGGAAGTTACGTTTAACTGCAGAAATTAACGATACCCTTCGAAGAGCACGCATTGTGCATCGTGGTACGCCCCTCACATTTTCAATGCAGGATTACCTCAATCAGCTACAAGAGCGCTATGAACTTCTGCTCCGCCTCAGCTCCCGAACTGCAGCACAAACTTAGAGAGGTAGACCAGTCGCGGACCCCGCTGTACTCCGCAGCGTTCGCTACGGTTCCGTAGAGGGTCGAGCAACCATCCCGTTTGTCGAACTTCCGCATGGTGAACAGTCAGATAGCGCTGAGGACATCAAGGCTGTCTTTAGTGAACATTTTACTCGCCTCTTTACAACTGAGAGCACAGGCATAAGCGATCTAAAAGCAGCTGTTCGTGAATTTTGCTCAGGGATAGCCTGCATACCTGAAGAGCGCCGCGACAGCCTACACACTAAACAATTTCTCACCCTTTAGGGTGTAATTCACCTGCCCCCAGACGAACACCCTTTTCCAATTGTTCGATGCTAAAAAAGGGTGCAGAGATCAGCACCCTTAAGGAATGGTGCACTTAATGATACTTTAGAAGATGTAATGGTTGCACTCTCATTAAAGGGTATTATTTTTCCATAACACCTCTACGAATGCATGTTGGAAGGGTGCTCCACATTGATCCACCCATGAAGCAAAAGCCTTAGACTGACGCGCGCCCTCTAAACTTTCATGCTGTGCGCCCTTCCTGAGGGGTGCTGATCTCTGCACCCTTTTTAGCACCCAAAAGGGTGTTCGTCTGGGGACAGCTGATTTGCATCCTTAAGGGTGAGAATTTGTGTATTGTGTATGTAATCCAGTCACGATGGAAGAGCTTCGCCTGGTTTTCCAGGGAATGAACGCCTCCGCTGTAGCCGGTCCAGACGGGCTACCACTTGTTTTTTACAAAACTTTCTTCACGGAAATACATGTGCATCTTTTGTCCACGCTCAATGGCCTTCTTGTCGACGGGTTTCGGCCGGAATCTTTTCGCGAGAGTCGTATAGTGGTCATTATAAAGAGTGGTGGTGTGCCGTCTGACCCAAAAGCATAAGAGCCTATCTCTCTCCTGAACTACGATTATAAAATACTAGCTGCAATATTAGCACACCGCATAACGTCAGCTCTTCCTGACATAATAAGCAACGCTCGGATATGCTGTGTGCCCGGACGCACAATTTTTTTTTCGTCACTAGCTTTAACCCACGATTTGTTCACTTTTGCTACGCGCACGCAGATTTCGGGAGCTTTTGTTTCCCTATAGATCAAGAAAAAGCCTTTGACAGCGTTGAGCGTGATAACCTTTTCACGGTTCTAGACTGCTTTAGCTTCCCAGGGCGTCTTATAGACGTCTTGAGATTGTTGTACACCGACTTAGCAGCAAGCCTCGCAGTGAACGATCAGATAACCGACCCCATTCCAGTGAGCCGCGGAATACGCCAGGGCTGCCCACTGTCATCAATTCTTTTCCTCCTTTGCATAGAACCGCTGTTGCAACAAATTCAAAGTTGCAAGTCGATACGGGGCTTTCCTCTCCCAAACTTGGGTGAGGTTAAAGTAGCAGCTTATGCCGATGATATTTCTCTGTTTATTAGAAACATTGACAGCTATAGAGCATTCCTGAGGCTCTTTCACACGTACAGCTGCCTGTCAGGTGCACGTCTCAATCCAGCTAAAAGCCAGGCGTTACGCTTTGGATCTTTTAATGATCAATTTCCCGATGGTGTCCAATGGGTAGGTGGCGTAAAAGTCCTTGGTGTCACGTTCCTCGCCTCCGGTGACGTAGCCCGAGACACCTGGAATGAAATAAAACGCAAGGCTGACCAGCGCATCGAAGTCGCAAAATCCTTCGACCTACCGTTTTCCGAACGAGCTTACCTTATCAGAACAAGCATAATAGCTTCCTTATTCTACGTCGCAAAAATAGCGTGCCCTCCTCGCCGCGTCCTCCAGAGGCTGGCCACAGCGTGTGGATCTTTCTTCTGGGGTGGACACGCAGAGAGCATTGCAAGAGTCTTTGTCCGCCTGCCCACCAACATGGGTGGCTTCAGCATCCCGGATCTTGAAGTTATGTGTCGCGTATTGGCCTTAAGGGCCATGTGGGACCTTATCTCAGACAGAGCGTACCGAGGAAGAGCACTCACCGTATATTTGACGGGAACATCGCGTCGCTTCTTTGAGTTATCAAATTGGAAAGGCCCTGCGGTTGAAAAGTCGCCAGCTTTCTACGCATATGTTATGAGATCCTTACATTTTCTTGAGGGTACACTTCCTGATTGTGATTTGAAAGAATTGTCCGCGAGTGAAACTTGCGAATATGTTGCGTTTCGCACCCTGAATGTAGACCAGCGCAGGAAAGTGCGCAAAAGGCGGAAGCAAAGAATCTTTGCCTCTCTCCCCGCTGATGTATGCAATTCGCGAATGGGAAGCGTTACCCACAGCTGACCGCCTTGCGGCGTGGGGCGTGGCGTCCTCCGCCTCATGTCCGCAATGCGGTCGAACTGAAACTCTGAACCATGTCGTTTTTGAATGCTCAGTCGCGCGAACTTTCTGGCGCTTGGTAGCGCGCATGTTCCAGGTGCGCATGCGGTGGCAGAGTCGCCGTCGCGATTTCTTTGTTGAATTAATAATGTGTGTGGGTGCTTATGTACTCTGGAAAAGGAGGGGACTTGCTGTCTTGCGGGGACGCCCGCAGAAAGCAATGTTCCCTTTACTGTACCGCCTTCGAACTTTGATGCTGAAACACTTGAATGAAGAACTCGTCGTGTTGGGTGAGGAGGCCTTCCTCCTCCACTGGTCAACAAGGTTCATTGTTGTTAGCGATAGAAGTATGTCCACGCCCATCCTTCCGTATTAGGAAGTTAGGTGAATGTTGCTCATCTTTTCCTTCCTTGTATTCTACTTAAGTTCATAATGAAGCTCCTTTAAGCCAGCTCGTGTAGAAACCACGAACTGTGCACTGAAATGTCATTTGCATATATGTGATACCTGTACAATGATGACTCATTGTGATGTCCTTGATAACCAGACCGCTTGTGTAAAGAGTCCTTAGCACTGTAGATATTTTCGAAAAAATAAAATTCTCTTAAAATGGCTTAACCGCTTAAAGGACTATAAACACTAAATTTTTGCCTGCTTGTTTTCTTACTTGAACTGATGCGTTAGGCACTAGAATGCACGAATCAGCACGTGGTATCTGCCTACGACAACCAAAAAAATTGTAACTGACTTTCTTATTGATCTTGTTTCGGTTTCACGAGGTATGAAAAAAAAAACGATAATATAACTCCTAAAACCTCATTTGTAGTCATTTTAGCTCTTGGAGCAGGCTGGCTTAAGTATTGTTTTTTTTGTGCCTTAGGTGACCTAAATATGAAATGCACATCACAGCCATCGTTCGGTTGATGAAACCGAAACAACAGGAGAGAAGAAATTCAATTATGAATTACTTAGCGGTCGTAGGCGAATGCCACGCGGTGATTCATATGTTATAATGCCTAACGCATCATTTGAAAGAAGCAACACGCAACTAAAATTAAGTGGCTATTGGCCGCGAGATCGAGCACAGTCGCCATCTTGCGGTGCAGCGGTGAAAACTCCCGCTCGCGTCGTCTGCTAGACAGCAGTGTTTACGAGCGTGCGTACGGTAGATGTTCGTCATGACTGCTGTTTGTTTCGCGATGTCAGTGTGCTGCGCTATTCACTTTTCTACCTCTCACGCTGCAATGAAGACAATGATTGCTCATATCTAGTACGTTATGCTGGACATGTCTTCCGTTGGTCTTCGGCCCTTCAGGTTCTTTGTCGCGCGGCGTCTCAAATACAGCGACGAGGGCGTTATGTTCCATATCAAAGCTCAACGAACAAGTCGCTGCCGTCCATACAACTGAATGCACTTGCCCAGTGATCGTATATTCCCGCCAGAAGTTCGAAAGGGCCATTTTATGCCCTCTATCTTCATGATCAAGTTCAGTTTTTTTGTCTATGTTAATCGGTTATTATATATGCGCTTATATTCTTTATTGTTGTTAAACTTTAAGACTATTGCACAACCGCCACATCGCAACCGTGAGAAAATTTTTCCTCAGAAAACTGCGAAAACCTTTCAGTATTCACATCATCCCCAGCAGTTAAATGTAACAGCAAATATTACCGTTGTCAGCCAAGTAACGTTAGTATTCGGCTAAGTGCGCTTTAGCTAAGGGCGCTTTAGCTCATTGCCCCCGACAAGTTAAAATTGAGAGAAGAATAAGAGCGCAACATATGTACTACGTCATTCTATAGAGCGGAATATATATAATAGCACTGAATACCATACGCGCTTAGATATATCGTTTCCTTCGTACATGGCGGTGTTTACTTGGCAGGCAGTAATAAATCTTAATATTTGCACGAATACGAAAACAATCGATATCTTTCGGAACAGCAAATTAACACGGAAGACTTTATATTCGGTACCTGCTTTCCAAAAATTCCCCAATTTATGTTTTTTATAAGAGCGGCATTGCCGATCGATAATTACAGTGCTAAATAAATCTTCATTCCCACAAAACTCTCTGCACACGCCTAACCGCATTCATCTCTGACCTGCAGTGTATTCGCTGTGACTAATTCGGAGCTTGCACTCAACGTATAAAAAGTTAATCGCCGATGCTCCTAAATTTTGGTAACTCGAATACCTCTGTCACACTGGCTAAACTGTCATTTTAAACGAGCGGCACCCGCGTTCAGACTCATTCGCGCAGCTTCGCACACTTATACCTTCATTTAAATTTAAAACCATCGTTGTAGCTCAACACACAAGGACACAGAACGAGAGGGTACACACGCAGCGCTAACTTCCAACAACTTTACTGTGCAGAAACACATGTATATATTCACGCTGCATTGCCGTGATCTCACCTGACATACGTGCATCATCGAGCCCGAATGAACGCAAATTCTTTTTGGGACAGATTAACGGAGGGCGTGCGAACGCAGGCATGCATCCTAATTGATCTACCTTTTCCGCTTCAATTATTTTCCGCGTGCCCAGTTATGGCAAAAAAAGAAATCTTCCCAATATGCCACGTATTACATTGTGAAGTAACCGAGAAGCAAACGAGAATCATCTCTCCATTCATAGTTTCCAAACCTCTCACTGATGCATTGGGCCTTAGCTACAAGGTGACGAAGCTTGCCAACGGCAACCTACTTCTCCAGACTCGAGACAAAGCGTAGTATTCCAAACTCTCAAACATCGAAACCTTTAGAGACATACCTGTTTCAATCAGTGCCCATCGTTCTCTCAACTATGTCAAAAGAAAGGCGTAACTTCTGAACAAGATTTCCTCGCCCCCAGTTGACTTCGAGCGGATTTGTTAAGTTCAGAGCACCAGCCACTCTTGTGATTAAAAAAAAATTAATGTGGATTAGCCCAGCTAAACCAGGATACACAAAGCGAAAGTGAGATTGAGGTCTCCACTGACCCACGGAGCCGCTTGTGCGCCTTTCCTTTCGTGAAAATGAACGGTCTTTGCAAAGTTGTCAACACCAATGAACTCTATGAACGCCGACGGCTCACTTATTTTGTTTGGTTTTTGAGGAAAAGAAATGGCACAGTAAACGCATTACATATCTCGGTGGACACCCGAACCGCGTCGTAAAGGAAGGGATAAAGGAGGGAGAAAGGGAGGAAAGAGAAAACTGAAAATTGAAAGTTTGATTTTGAGGAAAGGCGCGGAGCTGCGCAGCGGCGGGACACCTGTGACTCGGTGCTACTAGTGGCGTATGCGCAGTAGGGACTAGGCAGCGAGAGAGAGAGATAAAATTGACAGTGGCTTAGTTCGGCTATGCCAGGATATACGTAGCGAAAGTTAAGGCATAGCATGATTAGCCTTGGTTAATCTTGATTGCACGTCCAGGTTAGTCTGGTTGTCTAGCTATGTTGTCGCATTAAAGGGACTATGCAGTGAATAAAGAGTCGCTTGTAAATGTTTTCAATGCTTAGAAATGATGCTAAGAAGCATTCACACCAAGTATGAGTCTTCGGAATTGAGTCGGCAATTTATTATGAATTTTTAAAAAGTGTTTTTTTTTTTAATTCGCGGGCCGATTGGTGTGCTCGTAGTGACCGATTTTGAAGCTAAAATCGTGAAAAAAGACGTCACTGTATTCATGACGTCCCCAGGCCACCACACGCTGTCATTCGCTGGAGCCACGGCAGCCACGACCTCACGGGCACACTTCCGGTAGCCGTGAAAATCGTCTGCTCGTGCCGCCGAACGACCCTCCGGGCAAGCGCGAGCCAGGGCATTGCCTTCGCGCATATGGGGCTAGATTACGTAACTGTCAATTAGAAAAATTGTGAAAAACTTGTCACAAAAGTGCCAATAAGCCTCGCTCCTATTGGTCGGTCGTGGCCGGCGGCCATTTTGCTTTTTTGCGTCATGGGTGGCTGCAGATGACGTCACAGATATGGCAGAAGTGATGACGTTGTACACCTAATTATGCAGGCGCTTATTGACAGTTTTTTGTCACAGTTTTGAGGCTGTCCATTTGACCGTTGAGTTTGTGACAGAAAATGGCGGCGGTGTACGCGGCCGTACGACTGAGGCTGCTGCGCTGGCGCGAGCAACGGCGAAGGAGGGCGCTCGAAGACGCGTTTGACTAGGGAGCCTACATGTCGCGCCCCCTCCCGGCTTAGGGTGGTGACTTCCTTTGACACAGCACATGCCGCCTCCCGCTAAGACCCATGTTGCCAGCGCGTGTGTTGTCATGGTTACGAGAAGACGCCGCGCCATCTTGTTCCCCGCCGTGCATAGGCGCGCATTAGCTGCTGCAGCAGTTGCGTCTTCATCGCCGTTCATCGTTGAGTGGGACAGTCATATGTTGTCGGTTGTTGCACTAAGTGCGCCAGGAAGCTTACGCAGCAGCAATGCCCGGGTGTTGCGTTCCGCAATGCTCGAACCACTGCAGGAAGGGCACACGGATGTTTCGTTTCCCGGCTGACTCCAACCGAAGAAAACGTTGGCTGGCACAAGTAAAGCGAGACTGCTGGGAACCCACTGCTACTTCTCGCATATGTTCTGTGAGTACCGTACCTTTTTCTCTTTTGTTACCTGCTCGCTTGTTATGTTTGGTGTACTGTGCTTCACGTTTACGATAATTAAACCACGGCCGCCTCGAACGGCGTGCGCGGCGTGGGTTTGATAACAGGCTACGCATTGCGGGCGTGGGTGCAATCTTCTCGTTAGTTTTTAGATGCGCTGGCGGCGTGTCTCGAGCACCAAGGGCGAGAAGCAACTGTTCGCATTCGCCCTCGCTGACTGTAATTCTCACGCGAGTGCACTCACGATATATTGGCGCCCGCTTCCTTGTTTGCGCTGTAATACATGCGCCAAGACTCATGTCAGAGAACATGACTGAGGTAGTGAAAATAAATTTCTACATCTCTCTGACATTGTACGCGTTCGCTGTTTCGTGAGCGCTGTGGTCGGAGGAACTTATTTTCAGTCAGGTCTGGTTATCTAGGCACCGTTCTGCTGTACGACGCTATTCGGTAGAAAAAGATTGGAAACCCAAGATCAGACTAAAAGAACACATTTTGTATATGCCCGGTTACTGGCATGCATATGAAGCCTTTAGGAAGCCCTTATCCAGTTTTTTTAGCTTGGCACTATAGCCTGGTAAATGACAGCATGTGAAAACATTACAGCAGGTAGAAACAGCTCTGTAGTTGTAACGCTAGTCATGTTCCGGTTTGCAGCATTTGTCACAGTTATGTGCAGGTATGAATATACTTCTTGATGCTTATGAAGTACTTGCTGCCATTCATTTCAGGCACATTTTGAAGAAACAAGTTTCGAGCAAAACAGACAGGATGGCTTAAAGAAGCTAAGGCCAGATGCGGTTCCCACACTTTTTACTTATCGAGGTAAGCTTCTAATTTTGATCCATCTCTTAAATACAACTCTGCCTCATTCATATGAAATGTTTGCAAAGAAATTTGTCTACACGTATACGGTAGTGCTGTGGTTGCTTTGTGCAAGCTCAAAAATGTGCGCTCATCTGCTTTTAGAAGGCTGCAAAGAAAGGTTCATCACCATCAGCATTTCAAGGTCCATAGCAGGACGAAGCCTATCCTACTGACTTCCCTTTAACCGGTTCCTGTGCCATCTGTGGCCACATTATCCACACAAACTTCTTGGTCTATTGATATGGCTTTTATATCCAAGCATTCCTACAGTGCATGTTTGCATCAGCATCTAGATCCCTAGCTAGAAATTTGTTGGGATCCATGCAATTCATTTCTTGTAAAACTAAATCGCGGGCATAAAAAAATATGTATATTGCACGTTATTGTAGGATCATGCATTCGAACAGCACCTTCAAACATAAAATCACCTTAAGCCGTGTTTTAACGGCTTCTGCATTACCTCTGGCTCATTTTTCACTGTAGATTGAAAAAAAAATGAATGAATGACAATTGAAATGTTCCGTGTAAGCCATAAAGGTATAAAGTATGGCACTAAACAAAACTTTTGCCACCTAACTCTCTGCCTACCCCTACTATATTTGCTTTTCTTGAACACCCACTGCTTCCCTAAGGGACTACTGTTTATCTTCTCTACACATTGAATGCACTCATATATATGATACTAAGATCCAAAACGTAACACACAGATATAGCCTTGTATTCAAAGAGCACAAGGCCACCTATAGTGTGTTTATACTTTGTATAGCATCGTTTTTTCTTTATAATTCACCCGACGCCTGCGAGAAAGGGGGCGTCTAGAATCAAACAAATATCCTAAAGCAGACTGCATACTGTGCTGTCTCATTTGTTCTATGTCACCTGGCACAGAAGCTAAAATGGCAAAATTCAGGACGATTAGTAATTCTAGTTGCATCAATGGTACCTCAGCTGCTAACACAACCTGCTGTTGAGCACAATTTTGCACGACTGAATCATTGCCAGTTGTAGCATGCTTTCCGACGCTGTTAAATATGCACTGGCGGTAAGAAATCTAAAGCCCCCCAGTACAGCTTTGGGATCTTAAAACCCAACTGATATTACTACTCCTGAAGTTTATTTGGAAGTTTTATGCAGGTACTAGGTTGCTCTTCTGTAAATGCAGAATTTCTGCAGTTCTTGAGTGTAGTGCTACCCTATTGACTGAATTTTTTATTTCAGCCATCCCGAAACACCGGAAGCCTCCGAAGAAGCGGTCTTGCTTTTGTCCGGCCACGCCAACGCAAAGCCCAGTACTTGACCCCACCGGAAATGAACCATGTGGTAGTGCTGCTCTAGAGCCTGTCTTCGCATCAACAGCCGAACAAACACAAGACTCGGCTGTGAGTGACAGCATGAGTTCCCAGGACACTGTCAGTCCACTACAATGTGCTCAGGTACCAGGGTATGATCTACCTTTAACAACCACCTTGCTGCCGCCCAAAGCTGTCGACACTGTTATCTATGCAGACAGCATTGCCCATTCCTTTCTGAGAACAGATAAAGCCAGTGGGGAAGATTCCACTGATGCAAGTCGACTTCCTCTGCCCGCAGCTTCACCCATGGAGGCCGAATCCTTAAGCGCTGAAAGGTCACAGCATAGTAATGAGCGATCAAGTAAAGAAATACCTCAAGCTGCATTCACACTTGGTTCAAGTACAGCTTCAACTGACTTGTCTCTTCAAAGACAGAATGCTGAGCTGAGAAAGAGAAATAAGGACTTGGCCCAAAAGTACAGAAACCTACAGAGGCTTCACGAGCAAACAAAGAGAAAACTGCGCAGTCTTGTAAAGAAGTCACAGTCGCCACAACAAAAAATGATAACCTTGGAACAATTACCGTTCCTCAAACACGACCAGAGAAGGGCTTTGACGGTGAAAACTACGAAGGGCCTTAAGTGGTCTGAGAAGACTATTCGAGAGGCCCTTCAAATAAAGCACGCATGTGGAACAGCAGGCTATGAATTATTAAGATCATTATCATATCCACTGCCATGCAATAGGACATTAATACGAAGGCTTCAAAATATTAAATTTTTGCCTGGAGTTCTTCATGAAGTTTTTAATGTCCTGAAATCCAAAGTAGCCACAATGCAAGACATAGAAAAAGACTGTGTGCTCTTCATGGATGAGATGGAAATCTCCCAAGGATTTGACCACGATCGCTCGCTTGATTGCTTTTTTGGGAGCACTACATTGCCGGAGTCCGCTACAGATGTTGCCAACCATGCTCTTGTGTTCATGGTTGGTGGCGTGAACACGAGATGGAAACAGGTTATCGCCTATCACTTCACTGGAAGGTCGATAGATGGCTCTATTTTGAAGGACATTGTGTTCCACTTGATTGAGCTTTGTTTTCAAATCTCGCTTAGAGTGCTTGTTGTCACAAGTGACATGGGAGCTGCCAACCGTGCAGTTTGGCACCTGCTTGGCTTGTCCAACCACAGAAACTCACAGACTGTCTGCTGTATTCCGCACCCGCACCTCCGTGGCAGGCAACTATTCTTTATGGCTGACCCCGCCCACGTCTTGAAGAACATCCGTGCCCAACTACTCCGAGTGGGAGAACTCACTCTGGGTGAAGAAACTGTTAAGGAACAAAGTCTTCCTTCTGGCACTGTCAAGGTGGAGCATGTTGAAGCAGTGTTGAAGTACGACTGTCAAAGTGAGCTGAAGATTGCAAATAGGCTGTCGGAAATCCACATCAGCAGTGGACATTTCACTACCATGAAAGTGAACATTGCTGTGCAATAGTTCCGTGAGGCTCCTGCTGCTATCCGATATTTAATCCAACAAAAAATTTTGCCCCCCGAAGCAGAGGCTACAGCGTGGTTTTTTAACCTCGTGAGCAGGTGGTACACCCTTATGTCGGCCAGACATCCGGTTGTTGCTCTGAGCGATATAGATCCTTCAAAGCATAAAGAGGCCACTGCGCTTTTGGAACTGACGTGCAGCACTTTCCGTCAAATGAAAATGGGAGCAACGGCACATTGGAAGCCTTCACAAGCTGGCCTTCTGGCATCGACCACTGTTGCTCTCAGCCTGTCGCAAGACCTCTTGGACAACCAAAGCTACAAGTATGTGCTTCTTGGCCGGCTCGTACAAGATTGTCTCGAAAACATATTCTCTGTGTTGAGACTCAAGAAGCCGGTCCCTAGTGCATACGACGTTAAGTGTGCACTGAAGCTGATTTGTGTTGGACAGTTCATGCACACACCTACAAATTCTAGCTACGAGGTTGATGACAGCTTGCATCTAGCTGACCTCCTTGACCCAACTATCCAGAGACATGAAGGACAAAACCAAGAGCCTGAAGAGCTAGAAAACCTGTTTGTGTGTGCTCTCACAGAAGCAGAATGTGACATTCTTGCTTATCTAGGAGGATTCCTGGTCAAGTCTGTCATGAAGTCCATTGGTAACTGTAGTGACTGCAAAAATGCCCTTGTTGGAGATGCTACAAATCAGTATAGCAATCTTATTAAGCTTAAAGAGTACGTGAAAAATTCTGAGAACCTCATTTATCCAACGCAAGCAGTGATTAATGTCCTTATAGAATGTGAGGAGCAGTTTAAGACTTTTGCAGATATGAAGGAAATCATGGTGCTCAAAACCCCATTTGCTAGCATTCTGAATGCCCTGTGCAAGGCTGTCAAGTTGAACTTAGGTTGCTGTGAAACACATCATGCTCAGGCAGGGAAGGTCCTCCTGACAAAATATGTGAGGACAAGACTGAGGATCCATCTACGACAGCAGCATGCACAGAGGGTGGATGGAATGTCTAGCAAAACATGTGCCGCAACAAACCTGGTCTGAACTCTGAGAAGGATGGTAACATCATATGCTTAGATGCTTGCAGTCAGCTAGTTAATGATTTGGCCTTGCTTTCGTTGTTTTTCTATAGTTTGACACAACTCAAGAAAATAGGGGAGATGTCCTTAAAGAATTCTATCCAGCCAATGGCGCCAACCGATTTTCATGACACCATGTTTAATGCTGGGAAGTTGCATCGCTGGGAGTGGCAGATGAACGGCAGTTAACCGTGGCTTAATCGGATTGACCGCATTGTCATGAAAATCGGTCACTGCTATTGGCTGGAGGGAAACGGTCGGGGGGCATCTGCCACTACTTCCTTGGGTTGTACCCGAATATAGCACTCTGACACTTTCACTGTGTATGTCGTGTGTACTTTGCTCGCCTGTAAATTGTTCACGTCTTTCAGCATATTTTTATGTCACCTCTCTGTAGCAAGCTGTTGCTTGCAGATTGTGTGCACTAACCAATGAAGCTGCTTTGCTTCAGTCAGCATTTGGAAATAGCAAACTGATTTACAGTGCGTGCCACTAGTGTGTTCATCAAAGGTGAAGTTTTTAGGAGCAAGTGTTGGAACTAGATGCAAATGTGTAAACCACTGTTTCAAGTCTTTTGTGAAGTGCGTAACAGTCTTATTTTTGTGGCTGGAGCATCACTACCATGCCTTGCATTATTTAGGGGCTGTAAAACATACGCTCCCACAGAGCTGCCGTGGTGTTTCTCATTATCATTTGAGTTGTTTGCGTTACTAGTCCTGCTAATTTAGCCCATTTATTGTGTCCTCTGTACTGCACTCATGCAATTTGTTCATGGCTATCAGTATATTTTGTTTTATGTAGAAGTGTTCATTGAGCAACGAAGCTGCTTTACTTCGGTCAATGTTTAAAAATAATAAGCCTGTTTGCAATTACACCATCAGTGTGCGCACCAGATATGTTTTACAGGAGTGACTGATATGTGTACAAAAATTTCACTGGTTTCACAGATGCTGATAATGGAAGAATGTAATTTCATATGCACTTTAGCTGGCTGCGGATGCTTATATATTCTGTCAGTTTGCTTGAGAAAGAATATGAGCACCTCCCCTTTAATTGACAGTTGCCAGAAGTGTGTCGGCAATAAAAGAAGCTTCTTGAATGTTTACACGAAGGCGTCTGAAAATGTCATTTGGTTTCTTGATTTTAGGTTTTCTCACTTGTCCCATTGTTTGTATTGCTCCTCTTTCTCTGATTCCATTCCAGCAAGTCTCATGTTACACTCTGAACATTTGAGCCTCCTACTGAACACCCTGTGTAAGTTAGTTTCTCAGCACACGTGGAAAAATGGTAGGCAATGTGAAATGAAGCACTGCTTTAATGTTAACTCAATGGCAATCTGTACAAAACTAAGACGCTTACAACACTCGATCTTAATTTGTTAACATCAGCCTCAAGATTCCCTAAATTTTTTTAAGTATGTTTATACCTTTTGCTGAAGCTACAGTGTGCTAGTATGGGGTTGCATAGCTCATTGCGTAGAGCATGTGTAATTGTTCACAGAAGAGCAAAATGCACAAACTAATGGTACATTGCACACGCAAATGCCATTGTGATGTCGGTAATAGAACTACTGGGGCACTTAAGTCTCTTCCCGTGCTGTGAATGCATAAGCATTAGGTGCTACTGTTTTGCTTCTGTTGCGTGGTTTTATTTTGAACCTACATAGACCAGCGTTAGCTCGGTTTACCGTTACATTTTCGATTCTACTCATCGAGACCTTTCAACGATATATGACGATGCTATAGCATTAGGTTCAATTTTAAATCAAATAAATAATTACTGGTAATTAAGACCTGCGATTACTCCGGTGGAATTATACTCGACATAAGCTATCCAACGATATATAGCTTGATGATGGAGCATAACGATTGATTTTTAATCACGGTTATCTAATTAATGGTCGGTAAGACAAGATTAGTTCAGTGCAATTGTACTCAACATAAGCTATCCAGCGACTTAGTGATGTAGCGTAAATTTCAATTACATTACAATTAACTAATTACCGGTAATTAATTGAGACCTACAATTAGTCCGGTGCAATTATACTCGACATAAGCTATCCAACGATAGAACACTTGCGGCGATTATGCCCGACATAAGCTACACAGCCACTACGGCCACATTCTGTACAGGCCGCGCATGAACCAATTGATAAGCATTAAAAAGTGGGCCTGCGTAATCTTTTGATTACCGTCATAACATTAAATTCTGAACGCCCAACACCTAAGCTCGGTTAGAGCTCATCGTGAGGAGGAACCCTTTTTACGTAATTGATAAGCGCTGCCTTTTGGCGCGATGACGCGCGCAGAGGAGAGACCCGTTCGGAGTGTAATGCACCGTCGCTGAGAACTGCTCTATGTCGTCGGAACGGCGTCATCTGTTGGTACTAACTTCGAAAGAAACGCCGATAAACTAGAATATAAACTAATGTTGTAGATCGCCCCAGCGACCACGCCACTGAAAGCCGGGGATGCTCTCTTCAAGGGGAACAACATGGCTGCCCGTCATGTTTAGCGGCCGTTTTCGGCAACACTGGGAGAGATGTCACCACCCTAAGCCAGGCGGCAGGCGGCATGTATGTAGGCTCCCTACGTTTGACTTGCCGGACGAGCTGTTTCGACGCCTTTTTCGACTGGAGTGGCTTGCGACGAACTCGCCGATGAACTGGGAGGTTTGCGTGCGAGTGCGCTGTCGGTGCGGCGGCAGGTGCTGTGTGCACTGCGGTTCTTTGCCATGGGCGGCTTTCAGGCTGCCGTTGGTAGCGAGGCGCACGTCGGCATCGCACAACTGGCGGTGAGCAAATGCGTACAGCGGGTGTTGGAGGCAATTTGCAAAGTTAGTGTGCAGAAGGGGTGGGTTCCGTCGTCACATCTGTGACACACAGCTACATACAAATAAGACACGCTTATGCTGACAAAGCACTTTATTTTTCCTAGCAAATGGCGCTTCCTGGTCGTCTTCTGTTTCCCAAGGGGAAAGAAACAAACAACCACACATCACATACTGCAACACCTCACCTTTTGGCATTTTTGTCATCGATCGAAAGAGCCGAACAACACAGACTTCAACAAGTTGTCTTCGTCGATTCCGTATCGAGCGCTTCTTGCAAGTTCGCTCGGTAGTCACATAGCCTTCACTGCATTCGTTGAA
Organism: Amblyomma americanum; assembly: GCF_052857255.1. Classification (NCBI taxonomy): domain Eukaryota; kingdom Metazoa; phylum Arthropoda; class Arachnida; order Ixodida; family Ixodidae; genus Amblyomma; species Amblyomma americanum. The sequence goes on along the minus strand of NC_135497.1, from coordinate 195,239,489 downwards.
ATTTTTCTGCGCACTTATGTCAATCGCACAGTACCTCGATTCCAGACGCCGCGCAAAAAAAAAGCAATAACACGGCGTGAAACAGCTGCTTTAGTGCAAAGCGGCCTTTTTACTGCCGTCAGCACACCCCCGCGGCACCGAAAGTTACCCACCAGTCAATTTATTAGCACAACATCGAACGCTTTTTGATTTCCCTTAATATTTTCGAACTTTAAACACAATGTTTTGACAAAATAAAATATTAGTTATTTTCATCGTTGCTTATTTCTTGTTTCTTTTTACAAAAAATTAAGCAGACGGTCCCTCGAATCTTCTCAGGGCGCCGCCCTGCTGTAATTGGCTGATTCCTCGTTGCGTCACGTGGTGACTCTCATCGTGTCGTCATTTGGCGTCACTGTTAATAACTTGTGACAGAATTGCCACAGTTGCGTAATCTAGCCCATGGTTTCAATTTTCCTCTGCCGCCTGCTTCTGTCGGGAGTTCCGGAGCCACTCCCATGTGGCTCGCCGAGTCGCTACTGTCGTCGCTGGCTTTCAGTCGGTACGGCACGAACGCATACGGCTCGATGCCCATCGCGGCCGTAAGAGCGAGCAGTCGCGCCTCGAGGTCCGGGTCCATTACTGCTAACTACAACAGACGACAAGCAAAGAAACCCGACGCGCGCCGCAATCACGCCGCCAACGCTGCTGCTGGGCTGCTAGGAGCGACAACCGGAAGTTGCAAAAGGAACGTCAATCGATGACGTATTCATGGGCGGGGCCCAGACCCAGAGCTGTGTTCTTTATTTTTGTCTGGTGCCCCGCGTGTACGAGTTGAGGGGGAGAGGAGGAGCGTAATTTTTAATCGTCTATATCTTTGGTGTTATTGATGCTAGCTTAAAAATTATAGCATTGAGGTGACGAGTGAAGAAAGGCCTATCCCTCGTCTGATTTACGTAATCTCAATTAATTTATTGCATAGTCCCTTTAAAGACGGCACAATTGTGGTTGCGGCGCACGCGAGCTCTCCTTTTCAATCCTGTGACATGTTATCAGGCATGCGACGCAGCTGGCGAAGCGAGCGGAGGCGAGCGCAACGACGATGGCCACATTAAACAGAAATGGTGATAAGACAGAGCCCTGCGGCATGCCCATGCCAGTGCTGTGGCATGTTGCAAGTTGCGCGTCCGCGCCGTAAGTGTCGCCACGGTCGGAACGATTGCAGCGATCCTGGTATCTGGCGGCTCATGTGTTCTAGGTTTCCATAATGGAATTTATTAATTTTGATTTTTAGAACGATTGTCACTGATATTGCAATGCCCAAGATGCCTAAAATCACTTTTGTACATCGATTGTCACTACTGATGTTTCCTTTAATAAACTGTTCTTTGGAGAAAACTATTTACGTTTTTGGTACTCGAGCGAGCGCCCTAAGCAGCTGCTAATCAGCCGCGCTGGCCGCGCCGCCAACTCCCAGGCACCGCCACCGTCGCATTTCAAAATCGTCCCCATTGGCTCTACGGGAATGTCACACCCTTGCCCATGCCCACCGGGTGAGGGAACGCGGTGTGCGTCATACCAAACGGCGGTGGCGGCGAGCCGCGCGGTGTGACGTCATGCCAGACGGCGCGGCGAACGCCCAAAGCAACCGTCTCAGATATCTGACGAAAAAAGAAGGCGCCGACCAAAAGAAAAGATGGGATGACGTTTCGGCTCCCCCACGGGAGCCTTGTTCACAATGAGGCATAACGTTGCTTCGTCCTTTATACACGGCGCATGAGCGACCCCAGACACCTGGGGCGCGATTACGGATCAGTCTCAAAAAACTGTCTCAATATTGAGACAGTGACGTCAAAATGACGACACCGAGAAATGCCGACCGCCGAATCGGCCAATGCGGAGCAAGGAGGCGGTGGGCTCCGCCCCGAAACCACTAATCGCACGACAAGGGACCGTAGACTAATGTTTTGCAGTAAAAACGCAGTGAATAAAAACGAGTAATGTTTTATTTTGCTAAGTAACTGTATTTCAAACCCAACAGCACCAAGCAAAAGAACCAGTGTTTTCATTTTTGCAATTAAGTTTGCTGTTCAGTCACTTTTTTTGCCGCGAAGGTGTGCTGTCAGCGGTATAGCGTGAACATGTTAGTCTGAAAATGAACAAAAACGCAATGAAGAAAACAAGCAATGTTTTATTTTGGTAGTAAACTGTGTTGCAATCTCAACAACATGAGGGAAAATTAGAAGCATTTTCAGTTTTGCAATTAAATTTGCTGCAGGTTAACTTCTCTTGCCATGAGGGCGCGCTGGCAGTGGCATAACGTGAACATGGCGGCCTGCAAGAAAACAGCTGATTCCATGGCTAGTTCCTGTTTTTTCGCGTGTCGTCTAAAATCAAGGTACTTTGCGGATGTCTTAAGTGCGCAGAAAAATCTGATTGAAGGCAGTGAATGCTACGGGCCTGCCGAGATCAACTTACAAGCAGCGCTCGGCTCGAAAATCGACGAAGACAACTTTAGTCTGTGTTCTCGGTCGGCGCCTATCGATCGCCGAGTGACGTGTGGTTCTGTTTATTTTCTTTAGAAAATACCAGAAAACCATGAATCATCACATAGAAGCAACTGCCGACAGACAGGTGCAGCTGCTGATAGCTTGCAATCTCGGTGCGGGAAATGAGAGCCGACACGGCCTGCCTCTGTGGCAGCACTCTTCTGCCTCGTAACCAAGTGTTGCCGCCCACATCGGGCTAAGCACTTGATGTTTCGTTTGTATTTTTGTAGCTCCGTTCGGTTTATGTTCAGTTGTTGCCGTAGTTTCTTTTTTTTCCTGTGCAAGATGCAGAAATTGTGATGCTTATGCTCCACTTTGTTTAGAGAGAAAGGAAGCACTTGACTTGATAACTTTGCTATTGTCACCGAGGAGAGAACGAGCTTGTTCCATTAACGTTATTTACTGATCATGTAGTAGATCCAGGGTCAACCTGGAAAGAAGTAGTTTGCTTGTATAGAGGCTAATTGCAACTGGGCAGAAAGTTGAGCAAGTTTGTTCATGTTTGCTGGTACACAGCGCTTGAATTGCATATGATCCAGGGCAGTGAGGTAGGTAGGACAGGGCAGTGATGTGTAATATTGTATTTTGCTCAGCAGGCGGAGTGATGTTGGTATAACTGGGTTTGGTGAGGGCAGTGTTTGAAGGGCTTTAAATACTTTGCATAGCTTCTAACATGCACTTCCTTTCAGGTCGGAAGACCACTTGTTTTTTTTTTTTTAATTATGGTCCATCATATCTGAGACACCCTGTATACAAGCCACTCCAGTTTGAAAGGGAGCAGCCAGTTGAAAATGACTAGGACATTAAATACCTAGGGGAAAAGTAGCTTGACAGCAGTTGCACTTATCACACATATTATATGATAGCACAAGGAGCTTGTCCGGCCATTCGGCATTGTCACCGTCTCGTGTCATCATGGACAAGACTTCATAGCCCTGTGTTACGCAAACCAAGCTAGGTGTCAGTTATGGGGCAATAACCGAGTGCTCAAAATTTCCCACAATGGAGCTGCCTGTATATTCTTAGAGCTGTAGAGCATTTCCAGTAACGGTGTTGCATGATTTGTGATTGTAAACTAACCTCTAATCACACACCATCTCCTTGATGATGTGTCTGTGATGTTTACACATCTTTGTCTATCAGTGAAGATGTTCTAGTCATTCAGCAGTCATTATAGCCACTGCACCTTACAATCTTTATTATGCATTGTTGTACAGCGGTTTCCTTGCAGTAGGTACAGCTTTTAGCACAGAGCGAAACCCCTAGCCACACACCATTATGCTAAAAGCTTAGCTTTGGTATTTACACTACTTATATGTGCCAAAATGTTTTGTAGTCCGGAAAATGCATCATGTACACTGTACTATGCCATATTTATTGTACAGGTAGCCTCTGTATGAAAGAAAACATGCACTTTGAACTCAATTTTTCAGATTTTTTTTTCTTAACTGCACTCAGAAATGCCATACGGTAATTGTACATCAAGGTAAAGTATGCTTGTATGTACACTGCCTTTTCTGCAATAGAAACACTCGTGTCAAATGCTGTGCCTAAAAAAATAAACGCGCTTACTGAATGTATGATGCAATAAAAAACAGCTTTTTGATTCCAACAAGCATCACAAATATTTCATGCCTTATTCCAGCACTACACGTTTGGTTCATGCATGTTCGTCACACAGGTAATGACCACAGGCACTCCACCAAGCTGGAAGGAGACAGCAGAGAAGGGGCAGGTGGGCTGACATAAGCATTGACAAAAGAGAGTTCAAAATGATGCTTTTCAGAAATTGGGCGAGCTGCTTCAACACCTTTTCCGTCTTCAGGAAGAGACTGTGCAACACGCTGCTGAGGGACTGGAAGATATACTAGCAAACACACTGAAAATGAAGTGGCAGCCGGTGGGGGCACTTGTTTGTCACTGCTGGCTTCTCGCTGCACACAGGTTGGCCAAGGGCACAACCACATCACACAATTGCTCACACACTTGCAGATGTGTGTTGTGCAATGACACAAGGAAATGACAGTGGCAACAGGGGAAGAGTGCCTGATATGACTCTCTATGCCAGCATGGTGAGTTGTCTCTGGACGCTAGATTTTCCATCGCAACTGCCCCTGCACCATCCCTCGGTACGCCTTCCTCTGGAGACGGGTCGTCCTAGAGAGGCCAAAAGTACAGCACCGTATGCTCTTCTCAGGAGGCAGGTGAGGAGGGATCCTGTCTGTACGAGGCAGCCACCATTTAGAGGTGGCCCGTTGTTATCTGGGTCAGAGGTAGTGTCGCCTGCACCCTCTGCTGATATGGGCACATCCAAACAGAGGCTGTGAAGTGCAGCACGTGCGGTGATGATGCGCACTGTCCACTTCCACTGGCACTGGTGCATCCGGTGTCCTTGAAAGCAACGGAAGCAGCTCTTCGGCACACCAATACAGCGCTCAGCCACAAATTGTGTGAAAGCATGTGGCGTGTTGTACAGGCCTTCTGCTGAGTCAGGTCTGTAATGTCATGCAACAGGTGCAGGCAGCCATGGCTCCAGTGGGTAGACATAGTTTCCTGCATAACAAAAAATGATGCAGCTAAGCATGTCCTTTCTCAGTGATCTCAACAGCATTACAGGACACTCTGCTATACAGTAGAAAACTCACGCCAAGTAGCCCACATCCAGGCTTTGCTGAATATGACATTCAAGAGCATACATACATGCAGGATTTAGATGTATAAGTGAGCACTACTGTAAGGTCAGTCTTTTGCCACCATATTCATATAAATGATGCGCTATGATTGCCTACAAAACACAAGCGCTGTCAGGTGCATTTTGCTTTGGTTTCTTCAACAGGAAAGGCTATGCATTTCAACAATGTAATATGTGTCCTGTGTTTCTGCTGCAATTATATTTAACAAAAGGAAAGGGTGGCAATACACTGTATCATACTGTAAAGTGTCTGCATTTGTGTAACTGTCCAGACTGATTCTTGTAGCTTTAGCAGATCCGGCCAAATGCATAGTGCTGGAGCTCAATAGATGTGACTGAGTTCGCCCGACGGGTGACACGGCTATTTTACTGCTTACCCAGAAAAAAAATCACCGTCGTCCAGCAGGCCTTCCTCCGCCTCGGAATGCCGCCAGACAAACGCGTCGCGGAAGGATCCGGGTCAGCGCGAGTCCACGGCCAGGATGCACATGTTCGCGCCACAGATCTGAGAAAAAACAAGCACAGCCCGTACTCACTCTCGCTGCCGAGGCCCGCACTTGTAGCTCATGCACTTGTAGCACTTGAACTCATGCGGTCAAAAACAGTGGCCGAGGTATACTCACTATTACGTCCGCAGCGTAGAACCGCTTGCGGCTCGTTCGCAGCACTGCCCCCAGACTCCTTGATAGTGATGAGTGCCCAATCGACACACCCGACGACGCCGGAGATGCTGCCGCGGCGAACGTTTAGGCAAAGGACGCCCTCCTTCGCCGCCGCCTTCCCCTCGGGTCTCCTCGGAAAGCGAACACCCCCCCTTCTGTTACCCAACGTTGACATTGGTCTCCGCTGCCCGCCGCAAAGGCTTGTTCACAGTCGGTTGGGCTGCGCCGACGTTTTCTTCATTTCCAACGGCGCCTTGAAACCCACCGGAGGCGAAGAAGCGCAGCGCGCACAGCACTGCCGCTCCACTGACAGCGCACTCACCCGCGCACCTCCCAGTTCAACGGCGAGTTCGTCGCACAGACACTGCGCAGTCTCCTCGAAATAACTCTCCCGCGCGTCAAAGTCGTCTTCATGCACCCTCCGACACCGTTGCTCGCGCGGTCACCCGCGTATACGACGATGTAAACAGCCGCCATTTTCTGTCTCAAACGTGTTGATACTACTTTTTCCAGTCTCAAAAAATCGTCTCAATCTGCTCGCATAATTAGATGGCCAACGTCACCACTTCTGCGCCATTTACGACGTCAGTCAGTGACGAAAAAATCAAAATGGCCGCCGACCAATAGGAGAGAGCCAAATGATATACTTTTTGAGACAATTTCGATTGAGACTGATCCGTAATCGCGCCCCTGGCGCAGATTGGGGGCAAGTTCCCGTCATTTCGATTGAGCGTGTGCGCTATCGTCTGAATAATCAGTGATTCCAGATAGAGCCGTGACTTGCTGTCCCTTTCTTTTGCAATCACACGTACCTCGGCCCAGTCTATGTTGCGTGCGGCGGAAACCGAGTGCTCGGCAAGCGCATTTTGACCTGCGCGCCGGTTTCTGACGTCACTCTGGTGATCCCGTATTCTTCGTTCAAAGTCACCCGACTCGCCGATATACACAGATGGGCAGTCCGCACAGGGTATCGAATACACGACACCTGGGAACTTTTCTTTCTTTAGCTTGTCTTTGACGTGCACAAGCTGACTCCTCAGTTTTCGAGCTGGCACATGCGCGGTCTTAACTTCGTAGGACCGTAATATGCGCGCCAAAGGTTCGCTGATGCCAGGAACGTAGGGAATCGCGGCTCGTTTGTGGGTAGCGGGACTAGCTTGCAGCCTAGGACGTTCCATTTGGCGCTGTACGGAGTCCATGACGTGCACAGGATAGCCACATGTGGACTAGTCACGCCGTACACGCACATCTTCAGCAATCTGGTCTTCTCCTCTGGAACACATTTCTTTTCGTCGGAGGAGCGATGACACCACAGAACGTTCGTGGCAATCAGGGTGAACGGACTTAAAATGTAGGTACCGGGCGGTGTGCGTGAGTTTTCTGTAAATGGTGAAATTTAGACGTGAGGACTGTCTGGAAACGAGTATATCTAAAAATGGGAGGCGGCCGTTGATTTCCTCTTCAACGGTGAACTGTATGCTAGGCTCCAAACTGTTGAGGTGAGTAGTAAAGTCATGCAATGCTTCTTTCTTCAGGATGCAAAAGCAGTCGTCAACGTACCTCAGGAATACTTTTGGGGCAGGCGTGAAGGACGCAAGAGCACGGCCTTCGATTTCTTCCATGGCCAATTTTGCAACTGTCACAGAAATCGATGCACCCATGGCGGCTCCGTGAATCTGCCTGAACGGGACATCCTCAAAAGTGAAGTACGTGTTTGAGAGGCAAAATCTCAGAAGGCGGGTCAGGTCATGCACATCTATCGGGGTTCTTTCTGGCAGTGATGGGTCTGATTCAAGGGCAGCGGTGCATGCTTCCACGGCAAGGTCAATCGGCACACTTGTGAAGAGTGATTTTACGTCGAATGAAACCATGATTTCTCCGGCGTTGATTTTAAGGTTTTGAACCTTTTCGATGAAGTGCTGGGTGTTGCGCAGGTGCGTAGGGCTCCTGCCGACGAGAGGAGAGATAACTCTGTGCAGAAACTTGGACAGATTCTGAAGCGGCGAGCGCGTAAAATCCACTATAGGGCGCAGAGGGACGCCAGGCTTGTGAATCTTTGGCAGGCCGTAGATCGCCGGGGCTGAACCATTGTGGCACAGTAGGTAGAAATACAGCGACCTGTGCTGCTGGGGCACCACTCGGAAAACGTCGGTTAGCAATTTTTGTAGTTCTCTCTGCACCGTGCAGCCGGTGGTCGTCCATGGTGAGTGTGGCTGTTTGTTCGGAGAGGAAATCGCGGACGTAATTGTACATCCGCGGGCTTACGCCTAGGGCGTGGAGGCCTTCTAGGATGGCTGCGTGGGTAACGTTATCGAAAGCTTTTGTTAGGTCGACGCCGAGCATAGCCTTGGTGTCGCCCACGGGGGTGTCAAGGATGTGGTGCTTGAGTTGTAGAAAGACGTCGTGGGTAGACAATCCCGGGCGGAAACCAAACATGCACGAAGGCATAAGGTTGTTGTTCTCTAAAGACCGGCTAAGTCGGGTCTGGATAACGCGCTCCATGAGCTTGCGCACACACGACGTAAGAGAGATGAGACGGAGGTTAGCGGGGAGAAGTGGTTTGCCGGATTTGGGAATAAAAACTACTTTGGCGTCTTTCCACTGAGGTGGGAGGGTGCCGCGCAGCCAGCATTCGTTGAAGTAGTCGCTTAGGGCTTAGGGCTTTGGCGGAGGGGGAATAGAGGTTGCGGAGTGCCTTGTTGTGCACTCCGTCGGGGCCAGGAGCTGAGGAAACGTTGAGGCGCCGAAGTTCTGCCCTTACTTCCGCCTCGGTGATCGGTTGGTCGAGAAAGTCGTTGGGGGAGCCTGCGTAGTCAGGGTGGTCTGCGGGGGGATATGCGGGGAAGTAGATATCACGAAGCTCCTCGAGGAGTTCCTGCGGGGAGGCCTCGGATGTGTGTATGAGCTTTACGAGGTTGTGTTCTGGTGTGTCTTGGACTGAGTCGAATCAATGAGATGGCGGAATAGGTTCCAGGTCGAGGGCAGGCTCATGTTGCCGTCCAGCGTGTTACAGAGAGATTCCCAATTTTGGAGAGACAGAGTTGCAGCATGCGTCTCAATCTCCTTGTTGAGCCGGGCCAGCCGGCGTCTGAGTGTTCTATTCCAGTGCTGACGCCGCCACCGCCGTTCGAGACCCGCCTTGGCCTCCCATACGTGCAGGAAATGGGAATTCATCGCGTCGGCAGGGCAGTCCTCTGGGAGTTGGCGAGTCACGGCGCGGACGTCACGCTGGAGTTGGTCGCACCAAGTAGCTATGTCTGAGATGGTGTGTAGAGTGTGGTAGCATCACGAGAGGGTCTACGTGTTGGGCCTGCTTGTAGGAGAATCTCGATAATGTACTGATCACTACCCAAATTCTCCTGGGTGTTACACCATGCAGCGTGAGGGAGGCGGTGGGTGAAGGTGAGGTCAGGAGTAGTGTCTGCGCAGACACTGTTCCCGGCGCGAGTAGGGGTGGTGGGTTCTGTGAGAAGGGAGAAGCCGGCCTGCTGAGCTGCCAGCCATACCCTGCGCCCCTTGGGGGTGTCGGCTGTGTAGCCCCAGGCCGTGTGCGGGGCGTTGAAGTCCCCTACAATCAGAAGGGGGAATTTGTGTGCAGCTCGCTTGGCAAGCGTGAATAGTCGGTCGAAGTCGGGCCGCAGGCACTTCTGGTGGCTGTATACGTTGAGGATGAAGAGACTAGTATCCCGAGTGCACTGCGGCACGAGATCGATGAGGAGATGATCTATTTCGGGGACGTCTAAGGGGTGGGAGATAGTAGTGAGCGCACGACGTAAAAGAAATGCAACCCGAGGGGGTGTAGGAGAAAAGGGGACGATGGGCACGTAGCTGGGTAGGGTGAGGGGATTGGAGGGCTCTTGCAGCGCGAGCACGTCGGGGCCGTCTGCCCGAGCTAGGAACTGGTGAAGCAGTCCCCGCTTGGAATCAAAGCCTCGAAAGTTACACTGTCAGATGGTGAGGCTAGTGCGTTGTCTCGCCATCACTGAAGCTGTCGTTTGCCGTGGAGGAGTTGGAGACGGTGTGGAGCCGGGCTTTCTTTTTAGGCCGCACGGCAGCACAGGCTGTCGCGTGGCGAGCCTCTTGCTCCTTAAATCGCTCGTCAATTTGGCGAGCAAATTCGTCTAGACGGGTAGTGAGGTTGGCGAATTGATTTGTGAAGGCCTGGATGGCCGTCTGCACTGCGGCCTGAATTCTCGCCTCCATGAGTTGTTCGAAATTGGGAGGCAGGGCTGGCGTTCCCTCGGTCGGGGTTAGTGTGGTCAGGGAGGTAGTGGGTGTTGCGGCCCGCTTTTTGGCCGGCGGTTCGCGAGTAGGGAGAGGTGGCGGTGGAAGAGGGGGGGGGGGTAGGAGCGGCCGGGGCCGCTGGTGCCGGGGTAGAGGTTTGGGCCTGCTGGTGGGCATGTAGCTGTGACTGGAGGCGGAGGTTGGTGGTCTTGAGGGAGGCGAGCTGCGCGCGGACACGCAGCAGCTCTTCATTGAGGGAGTTGGCGGAGTCCTGGGAAACTACGCCTGCACAGCTCACCTCGTTGGTGCAGCGGCCGGGTGCCTGGGCCGGTGGCCTCGGTGGGACTGGAGGTGGTGGTGGCCTGGTTCCAGTCCAGGAGCGGAACCAGGCCTTGGGCTTGTTAGGGGTGGACGGCTGTTTTGGTGCGGCAGGCTGCAACAGCGGAAAGGACTTCGATGGGAGCTGCGGGGCCTGGGGCTTCCGGGTCGTTGAGCGGCTTTGGTGTTCGGATGGAGCCTGACTGGTGGGAGTCTGGCTGGCGTTTGCCTCGGCGGCTCGCTTGGCATCCCAGTACATCTTTTTGACGAGGTATGGGGTGCGGAAGCGCGCCTTGCACGTTCTGTCCGCCGTCAGGTGTGTTTTACCGCAGGCATTGCATTGCGGCGTGCAGGAGTGGTCCTCAGGGTGGTTCGACTTGGTCGCAGCCGGGACAGCGGCGTTGCTTGGGAGCCGGGCACACATCCGCACAGGGGCCGAGTGCGCCGCAGTTACGCCAGTGTTCGATCTTCTTTTTGAGGAGGTATCACCTATAGAGTACAGAGGAGTAGTAGATGTGCTTGGGCACCCAGTCTTGTTCGAAGAGGATGATGATGGGCTCTGTCGAGCCAATGCGTCTAAAGTCGAGGATGGGAGGGTTCCGCTCGTGACTGAGACGGTCCTTGATGTCTTCGTATGAGTGGTCGAGAAGGACCCCGTGGACCACGCCGCGGGCGCAGTCCTCCGGTGCCGCTTGGTAGGAGTATATGTCGTAGGCGGTGCCTTTGATCAGTATGGACTTGATGTCGAGGTAGCGGAGTCTGCGCTACGGGTCGGGAGTGTTGATGAGGATGAGATGTTGGAGGGTGGTGACAATGACTCTGTCGGGCTTGGCCTCTTGAGGTCGGAGGCGGACTGCTTGCAGAATGACATCGCGAAGCACAACGTCATTCACGGTCGGAAGGTTGAGGCCGCCACGGGGACGGAGGATGATCTTATCGTCGTCGATGGGGAGCTTGGGGTGGCGTAGGAAAGACAGTTGGGGCGGCCGGGGCCGGCGCCCGGCCGGGGCTTGAGGCAGATTAAGAGTAACGGTGGGAGGGGATTTGTGATTGGAGCTTCGCTTGTCGTGCGCTGATTGCCAGCCGTTAGTAGAGGTAAGTTCCGAGGGAGATATGTCTTCTCCCTCTACTGCAATGGGTTCCATGCTGCCGTCGAGGCGCCGACGCGCCGGTGGTCCGAGCGCGAAGCTGCGTCTCTAGCGGCGTTCGGTATCGGCGGCTGCTGCGCCGCGAGGTTTAGCCTCAGCGCAGCGGGGTGATGAAAATATATGGACTTGCCTCTCAATGTGGTGGTCCAAAGCGGGAGAGGTTAGTATCGGCAGGTTCCTGATGAGAAGCGGATGCTGATGACACTAGTTTCAGACGGCTGGGATGAGTAAATCCGATCGTAAAGGACAAAGTTTGCGGAGCGCATGTGAAGCGAGTCCGCTCACCCGGCCTCCGAACGCCCGGAACTCCGAACGCCAGCAGTGGACACAATCGCGGTGAGCAGGCGGTGGCATCCACCTATAGGAGGCAGTTATGCGCCTTTACCTTTATTAAAACCAGCAGAAGGTTTAGACCGTTGGTTCTGAGGAAAGGAAAGGCACATAACTGGCTCCCTGGGTCAGTAGACACCTATCATGCTTTGAGGTGCGTGGCTTTGAGGTTAATGAAAATGCTTGAAAATGAAGCGAGGACAGTGCAGCGAGCTATCGAAAAGATATGGTAACGTTCAGAGACAGGAAGAGAGCAAAACTGGTTATAGTGGGCCTTCGTAAGAGGGTTGATGGTATTGATAAACAAATAAAAGAAGAGCAAATGGCCGTGGGAGGGCATGTAATGCGGAGAACAGAAAATCGATGGTGGCTTGATGACGGCCCGGGTTCGAACCCGACCGTGGAGGCCGCGTTTCGATGGAGGCGAAAACGCTAAGGCGCCCGTGTGCTGTGCGATTTAAAGATCCCAAGGAGCACTCCATTACGCACCTCTTTCTTCCTTTCTTCTCTATCCCTTCTCTTACGGCACGGTTCAAGTGTCCGCCGATATGTGAGACAGATGCTGCGCCATTTCCTTTCCCTGAAAACAAATTTCAACCCGCCTCGGTGGCTCAGTGGTTAGGGCGCTCGACTACTGATCCGGAGTTCCCGGGTTCGAACCCGACCGCGGCGGCTGCGTTTTTATGGAGGAAAAACGCTAAGGCGCCCGTGTGCTGTGCGATGTCAGTGCACGTTAAAGATCCCCAGGTGGTCGAAATTATTCCGGAGCCCTCCACTACGAGCACCTCTTCCTTTCTTTCTTCTTTCACTCCCTCCTTTATCCCTTCCCATACGGCGCGGTTCAGGTGTCCAACGATATATGAGACAGATACTGCGCCATTTCCTTTCCCCAAAAAACCAATTATTATTAATTTCATTTTGCTGACGGAGTGGCAAAAACATAGACAAACGTAGTAATGGGCCGGAGAGAGGTAGGCGAATGAGATTAGGGATTCGCAGGGATAGGGTAGCCGCAGCTGGCGCTAAACAGAGTTAACTGGAGATCGATGGGAGAGGCTTTTGTCCTGCAGTAGAAGTAGTTGGACTGAGGATGATGTTGTATTTGGTACTGATTGGGTTTTAGTGGTCTGTTAGACAAATATAACGCGGGAGTCATGTCTAACGTGAATAATGACGCGACGCGACATGGACACTACTGGGATAAAAAATCATCAGCATATTTCAAATCCCCTTTTGTCGGCAGGAAACTGATCTTTCTTTTATGCTCGACTGAACAAGCACGGCGTGGGAGCCATTAGAAGACGACACCGATGACATCACGTGGCATAGACACCGCAGAGGGACAGCAGCATATTTTTGTCAGCCTGTGCTCGGTGATGGCATGGAATGTGGGGTTTAACATTAAAAAGCTGCACATGAGCTATGAGAGACGCCATAGTGGAGGGCTCCGTATTAATTTAAACCACCTGGTGTTATTAATAAAACGTGCTCTGACATAGCACAGCACACATATGTTTTTACATTTCGCCTCCATCGAGATGCAGCCGCCGCTACTGGAATTGGTCCTTTCACCTTGGGCTCAGCAGCCGAACACCATAGCCACTAAGCCATCGCAGCGGATTCATTGTATTCGGCATCAAACTGCTAATGTCCGCCCTTGTGCCCATGTGACAAGGGCATAAAACGCTTCTGGCGCGTTATTAATGCGTTAGCATTAGAAGGGTCTGTGCCATCACGCGTGGCCACCTCGGATACAACGAAATAAGTATACTACTTCGGATATAACGAACCTTAGTATGACACCTTGAATATAACAAACTTTGCGCGTTAACTTCGGTCATAACGAATCAAAATGCCACCTCGGATGTAATGAACTGTGTTGATCTCAAATCTAACGAAACTAGTTACCACCCCGGACATAACAAAGTTTTAGCGTGTCAACCTCGGATACAACGAACCTAAGTGTACCACCGCGAGAAAAAAAGCAGTATGTGTGAGATCGAAAGAATTAAGAGATACATTGTGTTGTAAAAATGAAAATAATGACATAGAACGATTATGAGGAAATGTATATATAAGAAATTTATCCAGCAACAACAGAATCAGCATCAACAAAACATGCTAATGCATTGATAAGATCCACCGAGAAACACCCATCTTTTTTTTTAAACCAAACATATGGTGCTGCCATCTGTCCAACTCAAGCTTAATGAAAGGCTGCATCTTTAAGAAAAACCGCAAGATGGCAGCTGCACCCGTTTAGGAGAAACCACGGTGGAAGAAACAAATGAGAACTTGGAACAATGCATCTCGTAGTTCGAAAGCAAATGCAGTCAGAAACTTGAAAGTTGTACTTCATGCTTCCGACGGAACTTCTTATAGTGACTGGACTATTGCAGCATCATATTAAGGGAAGAACACTGCATGCATATTTACTCAAGCACCGTGCAAGGGACTGACTTCAGTCAAATATTTTCCGGGCGCAGGCGATAAGCAGCACAGTCTATCTTTTTTACAACCCACTAGGGAGCAGAAAACTGCTCGAGATAAGGTATGCAGCAAACGAGATAGTGGCATTTGAGTTGCCCCTTCTTTGTCAGAGACGCAGTGCGAGTGTGAGTTTATGTCGTGGGGACAGCAGGAGGTGGAAACGGCGACATGCAAGTGGCTTCGGGCTCAGGTCGACTTCCGCTGTTCGTCGTGGATGCCTTTACGAAGGCTCCCTTCTCGGGCAACCCTGCAGCCGTGGTGTTTCTACAGGACGACAGCGTACGTACACTGAACACTAAACTCGATTAAAACAGTCACGAGGGTTTTGTCCTCAGAAGCGGAGGAAATAGGCAAACGCAAAATTTTCGTCTCGAATGCAGATCGGTCCACGCGGTGTTGTTTTTTCAGGGGCCTGGCATACATTTGGCCAAGAATTTTGTTTACATTGCGCATACTGCGAAATATGCGCAACAACGAAACTAGGGGTGTGTGAAGGTCAATTTTTTTCGAATACGAACCGAAACGAATAGTTAGGATCCAATATCGACGCAGATGCTTTTATTCAAATGGAATTTTTATTTTAACAAGCTGGGATAGTGGCCCTTATTCAAGAATGGTCCAGTGTGCGTTAGTGCTGAAGACATATTAGTGAAAGCATAAGTTCAAAAGTGCCTGACTCAGTGCAGAAAGAATATTCCAGGCTTGAACATCACATTTATGCACGTGCAGTTATGTTTTGTAGCGTGAGCTACACTGGCCGAGGTTGAGCAGTTTCGCGTGGCTCCTGAAGAGCTGTGCTGCGCATTCGCAAGGAGCAGTGACGTCGCACGGCGCACAGCTGGCGCGCCGGAGCCGCCGCCGCCGCGCGCGCCTCGCCGGTCTGCGCATTCGAGACGAGTGACTTCATAGTTGCGGCAGACGCACTGGCGCCGGCGCGTGCCCAGCTGTGCGCCTCCGTTGCGCAGTAGCCAAGTCTGACGCTGCGCCGGAGCCGCTTGATAGCGCCTCTCATTTTGTGCACATGCGCAGAGGTATCAGGGGGGGGGGGGATACATATAGCGGGGCGTTTGCCAGTGTGGTATAGTCATAAGGAGAGCGAAATTGCTGCTCACGCTACGTATATCCTGGCATAGCAGAGCTAAGCCACTGCTAATTTTTTAAACAAGAAATTCTAACTGCCCCTGAGCAAAAATGACACTAAAATATTGCACACTGCCATGCGAAGATATCATTTCATGTAAGAAATATATAATTCCAGAACATTACGGCGAAAAAATAATGTTTCTGGAAATTGCCTAGAGAGGAAAAGTGGTGCTATACGTATACATCTATGCAAGCTCCTTAAAGAGCGCTTCATCCACCAAGCGCAAGCGGGGAAGACGTTAGTGGTTTCAGTGAGTGGTTTTTGAGGAAAGGAAATGGCGCAGTAACTAATAACTGTCTGACTGCTCGGTGGACACCTCAACAGCGCCGTGAGAAAAGGGAGGAAGGTGGAAGTGAAGGGTTGTTGTAGCGGAGGGCTCTGGGATAATTTTTATCACCTGGGGATCTATAACGTGCACTGACATCGCACAGCGAACGAGCGTATTTCATGTTTCGCCTCCATCGAAACGCGGCCGCCGCGGTTGAAGTCGAACGCGGGTACTCCGAAATTTCGTATTTGGCTCGGCTACTGTTGGACCGAAAACGTAGATTCTACCGCTGAATAATGATGGCATCGCGATAGATACAACTTAAAAAAAAATGCAGTTGCCAACACCGCCCACGGAACGCGGCGTCCTGTATTACTCCACTAACCAATCACAACAGTGAACAAAATCAGCCTTTTAATGTTTATTGACTGCATCGAACAAGCCACAGGCATAAAAATTATTGAGCTTATAATTTCGTGTCGTGATTAGCTTCTTGTTCAAGCAAGGAAAGCTTGAACAATGGTCTAGTTTTTATCAATGAGGAATAGACGATATGCGTGCCTCGATGGCCAGCGCCGCTTTCAGGGTGAGGACACCGCTTTCGACGGTAGATTGTTGGGCCCCACTCTCCCGTTCGGTTGTGTTCCTGTATATGCTCCCGCAGGGAGCATATACAGGAACACTACCGTTCGGCTGCATTGAGCGCGATGCGGCGGCGCACCGTTTCGAAGAGAAAACTACTGCTTCCGCGTGGAATTCCGCGAATCTGGCGTTCTGCCAAGACAGTAGCAGTGCTATCAGAGTTAGTTAGGCTAATTAAGTATATCATTTTTTGCAACGAATCTGCCGAGAAACTCTGCGCCTTATGAACTGTCGTTACATTCTCACTACGGGCGTAGTATATTCCAGTGCAATCTGCTGACCTTGATGCTCTACATTTCGTTTACTTTTCCAGCAACTGGGATTATTTATTTCGAGCTTTAGTTGCATATTCGCCAAAGACTTTTAATCAGGCTGCTTCTCGTTCGCCATGAAATCAAGTGCGAGGAGTCGCCTTTGACGGATAATTTCAGTAATTATGAGGATGCCAAGGTAAATTTGTGTATTATACCCCCCCTCCCCCCCCCCCCAAAAAAAAAAACTGAAATGCAAGCGTTTCGCATGCCCTACCTGGCCCATTTCGGAGTTCTGTTGAATTCGCCGTGTCGCTCGACCTTCGCTCGCGATCCCCACTTTTTTTTTCTGCGGACGCTGTACCGAGCAAAGCGAAATAGCCGATGTTCTTTTCTAGTGTGGTCAGAACACCCGGGAACCCAACTACCCCACATAGCTTGATCTTCGACTGCTGCATCGCACATACAATACGACCTCAGTTCAAGCAAAGCGGCGAGTCTCGATGGGCGAAACTGGCCACTTTCGCCTCGGTTTTGCATGCTTCAAGCGCTCCCCGCCGCCTGTCTTCTTCCGATTAGAGACGCCTCGTTAAACGTCTCAGCCTCGGTACACATTGCACCTTCTGAACCACGCTGTCAGAAGTCGCATGTTTTGTCCACCAGACCAGAAGCAGAGTGCCGATGACACAGGCCAGGAAAGCTGAAAGGCGAGTGCTAAAAGCTACCAGGCCACATCAAAACTTGCCAAGCGCTTTCTTCAGATGCTGACGACAAAGACGTTTCCCAGTAATACAGACGTATTATTTGGGTTCTCGCGCTGGTAAACGAGTAGGTGAAGCTCTCGTTGCTGCATTTTGTAGGGAGCGTTCTTCCATTGTACCAAAGCTGGCTCGAGAAAACCGCTCATTTTCCTCAGGCGACCTTGCGGTAGGCGTCGAGCATAGCAGTTGGCGTCATGCAGCCACATCAGTAAAATTCATCACACGTGTTTCTGCAGGCAGACATGTCGTAGAGCTCACTTTCTTTTTGGCATTTCTTGACAGCAGCGGGGATTAGAGCTTGTCTGTCGAGTTCACTCGTCCATGTCTCTGCGCTCTTTATGTCACACATGGTTTTAAATCTCGCCCAGACCCTGCCTTAATGAGAGATATATTGCCTTAGCCGACGGCAGTCGTGCAAGTGAGGCGGTAAGCCAGCGTCTTTTGGCACCTGGAACAGACGCTTGCGCGGGAGTGAGGAAGGTGGCCTGTGTTGCTCCGACTCCCCCTTGTTAGTTTAGCCTGGCGGGGATAATGGGATTCAAATTAACTGGTTATCAGGGGATGAGTTTGTGAGGTTTCTTTGCGAATCAGTCTCTTTTAATGGCTTTGTCGGAGCTAAGGCGAGGAACAACAGCTCCGACAGCGTTGACGTTCAAACTGTATATTTGCGCTGCACGCGCTGCGGCGGCCTAGCCCAACTTCCTCGCTCTTGTCCGGCGCCGCGTGCCATGGCCTGCGAGCCGAGCACGGCGCGAGGGGCGCTACAGCCCCCCCCCCCCTCCCACCCCCCTTGTAGAGCGAAACCAGAGGATTCGCCCAGCGGATGTGCTTGGAGGAAGCTGCGCACAATGGTGGCGCAGTCGAAGCGACAGCGAGTGTAGGGCCGACGGGCAGAGGAGTGGCAATGTAGGCTGGTTTGAGGCGCTCAGCAGCCACGACCAGATCAGTCAGAGGCTTCAGGAAAGAGGCGCACTTCGGGAGAAAGCGGCGATAACAGTTCAGGAGGCCCAAGAATTCTCTGAGGTTTTTGAGTGGGGGCGGGAAAATCTTGAATGGCTTTGACTTTGCTGTCGAGAGGCCAAATGCCCTGTGGAGATGCAAGGTGGCCGAGGAACTCTATTGTAGCTATACGCCAAAGAGGCACTTGTTCGGGTTGACGACGAGCCCATTATCATCCAGTCGGTGGAAGAGGGCGCGCAGATGAGCTTCATGCTCAGTACCGGATGAACTTGCTACGAGGAGATCAACGACGTAAGCGAACACGAAGTCGAGGTCTCGCGTAACCTCGTTGACAGCTCGCTGAAAAGTCTTTGCGGCGTTGCGCAAGCCAAAAGGCATCCGCACATACTCAAAGAGGCCGAACGGTGTGGCAATGGCCGTCTTCGGAATATCAGCGGGCTGCACAGGAATTTGATGATAAGCCTTCACTAAGTCAATTTTAGAGAAGATCATGCACCCAGCCAGAGTTGATGTGAAGTCCTGTATGTGAGGAAATGGATAGCTGTCTGGTAAAATGTGAGCGCTGAGGGCGCGGTAATCTCCACATGGTCTCCAGTCGCCCGGATCTTTCTGTGGCACCATGTGAAGTGGCGATGGCCAGTTGCTGGAGGAAGGACATACTATACCGAGTTCCGGCATGTGTTCGAACTCACGGCGAGCGATAGCGAGGCGTTCTCCCGACAAACGGCGAGGGCGAGCAAACACCGGAGGCCCCGAAGTCACGATGTGGTGAGTGATCGAGCGCTTCACCGGTGACTCTCTGGTATGCGGCTTTGTGAGGTTGGGAAAATCAGCCATAACTTTCGCATACGACGAAACAGGGACGAGAGCGCGAAGCCCCGTCGCCGCAGTGGTGGAGAGTACGCCGTTGACGAAGAGGAGCGTGCTGAGGTCTATAAGGCGATGAGCTTGCATGTCGACGGCTAGGTTGAAGAAACTGAGGAAGTCCGTGCCGAGAACAGCTTGCGAGACGTCAGCGATAATGAAGATCCAGCGAAACGTGCGGCGCAATCCGAGGTTAAGCGTCAGGTACCGTGGGCCGTACGTGCGAATGGGCGAGTTGTTGATCGCTTGGAGCGGGGAGGCCTGTTCGTCGCGACGGCGATCTGACCAAGAGGCGCTATGACGCTGACTTGTGCTCCCGTGTCGACCAGGAAACGAGTACCAGTAATCTTGTCCGAGACGTAAAAGAGGCGGCATGTCCGTCCACCCGCACCACTTGCCGCCGTCAGTGGCCGGTCGCAGCGTTTACCGACCAGCAGCACGGTTGTGTGCACTTGCGAGCAGAGCTGCCGAAAATACGGTGGTACCAGCAGACAGCCGAGGGCGAGATGGCTGGCCGCGCGTCGGATAGTTGAGATTCCGGGGAGCGGCGATGTGCCCTGAACCCCGGCGGAGAACGGCGCGGCAAAGGCGCGAGGACATCGAGCCGCCTGGCAAGAGCATCAAGTCGACATTCGATGCTGGCAAGCTGGGAGTCTGCGGCAGTAGTTGGAGGCGGACTGGCCACAGAGCTGACGTTGGGGAGCCGTGAGTAGTCCGCAACATGGTCAGCGGGTTCAGCGAGCTTGTCTAATGAAACATCACCAGCAGCTGCGAGGATGGTGACCATGTGTTGGGGAAGACGGAACAACTCACGCAGAAGTGGGTCGTGCTGAGCAGCGGAGTCTCCCGGAAGCTGGCGCATGCGACGGAAGATCTGCGAAGGGCAGCTGTCACCAAGCTCTGTAGCGCCGAGGAGCTGCTGGAGTTTGCTGCGCTCGGACGCTGACTTGCGGTCGATGATAGCCGCATTCAACGTGTCAAAGGGTGCAGCCGAGTCCGGTGAGCTGATGACGTCCACCAAGTCCTCAGCGACGTCAGGAGGCAAGGACGACACGAGGTAGAGGAACTTGGTCTCCTGGCTGATGACACGTCGCAGCTGGAAATGCGCCTCAGGCCTACAAGAGCCAGGCGCGGGGGCTGTTGGGCCAAAATCGTGGCAGGCTGACTGGCTGGAACGTGGCCACCGAAGCACCTAGAAGCCGAGCGTTCTGGGGCGTGTCGCTGCCGGTAGGTAGGGCGGAAGAGCCAGCGGAATCCATGGAGGAGGATGGGGTTGCGTATTCGAAGCCGGGTCGCCAAATCTGTCGGAGCTAAGGCGAGGAAGAACCAGCTCCCACAGCGTAGAGATTCGAACTGTTTATTGTTGTTGTTGTTGTTGCCCTCGTGACATGGCACATACCCGCGACGGGGGATTGGCGAGGGTTCACTGGGGGAGACCTCATAGAATAGGATAAACTCGTGCCAAGCTAATGATTGTGCCTTGGGTGAAATTTTGAGAGTAATTAAACAGAAAAGAAAAGAACAAAATATCGGGAACGAATATCTGAGAATTAAATATATGAAAATACCCAAACGCTCTTTTAAATGCGGGAATTTTGGAAACAATTAGCGAGGGAATCTGCCGGTAGCTGTTATATAATTGTGGAGGTATTCGCAAACTTGATGCAATGCAAAACCCCTGGCGCTCGCGCCGAAAGAGAGGAGGAGGGGAACAGACAAAGTGAGACCCAACTTTGTAATGGGAATTTCTAGGTGTGCTCTCCTCTGATGTGCAAACCTCTGGCAAGCGAGTAGGAAATGCTACAATTTCTCGACTTCACCATAAGCCGCACAAAGGTTTGTGGGACTGAACCCGCATCTACATAAGTAAAGATTTATACGGGGAATCCTGCACCGCATGAGTGTCATCGCTACCTCACACTGCCGGGTTTTACACGCACGAGCCTTCCATGGGTACATGAGATGTTGGTAGCCAACAGTAGAGAGTAAGGGACCGTTGCACGTGGCGGTTATAAACTGAAAACGCTGAAATCGAGTCATTCCGAAAAGAACAGGGTTAGGGACGCTACAGGCAACAGGTGCATTTAGAGCTGATTTTGCCAAAAAGTCTGCTGCTTCATTTTGTGAAATACCGCAGTGGCCTGGTATCCGAACGAAGCGCACCTCTTTCGCCAATTCAGGAATAAAAAACCTCAGTGAGCGTCTCAAAATAGCGTTTCGTGTGGACTCCAGCGCCAACAAAACAGAAAGACAATCTGAGAGGAATATCACCTGAGAAACAGTTGTGGGAATTTTCAAAGCGGCCAGCCCAAGAGCCATAAACTCTGCTATAGATATGGTTGTGTAATCCGGGACTCTAACCGAAAAGCTCCACGAGAGAGAGGCTGAAAAGATGCCAACCGCTGGCTTCTGGCCGGCCACAGACGCATCTGTAGCAATCACAGTATGAGCCGGGAAATGGGCAAGGTGATCAAAGAGGAGTCCATTTAATGCCCTTGAAGGCAGATGCTTCGCATTAGGTGGGAAAATATAATCAAAAGTAATATCCACAGGGGACGCTGCCCAACCAACTCTGCGCACAAAATTGAGATCCACACCAATGTTGGATAAAAGGTTCTGAGTAATAACAGCTTGAGGGTGGTGGAACCTTGGCCAATGAGGAGTGAGAAAGAGGGCTGGGTGCGAGACGAAAATAGGAGTAGCCACACTAGGAGCCGACTCAATTGCCCGCAAAAAAGTTCTGACAGTTAGAAGGTCAAAACGGGAGTTAAGGTCGGGAATACGAGCCTCCAAGTACAGAACTGTGGTGGAAACTGATTGAGGGAGATCTATAGGCAGAGGCGCAGTTCGCGCCTTTCTAACAGCAGCAACGTATGAAGCTTATATTTAGGGGAGCCAGAAAGTTCTGACAGTTAGAAGGTCAAAACGGGAGTTAAGGTCGGGAATACGAGCCTCCAAGTACAGAACTGTGGTGGAAACTGATTGAGGGAGATCTATAGGCAGAGGCGCAGTTCGCGCCTTTCTAACAGCAGCAACGTATGAAGCTTATATTTAGGGGAGCCAGAAAAAAAGTATGCAGCCAAATTCCAAAATGGGTCTGACATAGGCTTTGCACAGAAATACAAGCGTGTCCCGACGCATGCCAAATTTTTTCTATTACTTATTCGTAGTAGCTTACCTAGTGCACGCTCACCTTTCTCAACGTTAGTCTTGATGTGGGGCCGCCAATCCATACTAGCATCGTAAATGACGCCTAGGTACCTCAAAGGTTCCACCTGAGGCATGCTGTCCGAGCTATAGTGTAGCGATATATATAAAGGCATGTTGGTTTTAAAAACTAGCACGCTGCTTTTGTGCACATTTAATACCAAATTTATTGTATCCAGCCAAATCTCTAGCGCATTGAGGTAATCCTGTAGAGAACGATATAGGGCATGAATGTCTGCTGCGTAAGCAAAGAAGGCTATGTCATGTGCATAAACATATACTGTAACATCACGGTGTACTGGAATGTCGCTCATCAGCAGATTGAATAGAAGTGGCGAAAGTACAGACCCTCGTGGCACGCCTCTGGTTTGAGCATAGGTGTCTGAGGTGAAGGAACTGTCGGAGCAAAAGAACTGCCGTCCTGATAAAAATTCGCGGATCCATGCATAAATGTAGTACGGCGAGCGTAATAACGCCAATTTAGAGAGAAGGATCGAATATACAACACTGTCGTACGCTTTAGCAATGTCAAGCGTCACTAATGCTGATGCTTCTTTCTTGCGCATAGCAAGGCTGACTTTTCTCTCTAAATCGACATGGGCAGACCATATGGAGCATCCGTGGCAAAAGCCAATCTGGGCAGAGCTGAATGCGTTGACTTCTGAAACATGCGCTGATAGGCGGCTGCGCACAATTCTTTCCATGAGTTTTACCAAATTGACGTTAGAGCTATCGGCCGAATGTTATCAATATGGAAGCCTTTCTCTGTATCTTTTAAGAGCAATATTATTTTCGCCACCTTCCAGGAGTGCGGCAACCATGCAGTTTCCAATGATGTATTGACCAGATCGAGGAGGTCCTGAGTGAAGTCTGGCGCTAAGATTTTCAACATACCGACGGTGACACCATCCCAACCCGGAGCTGAGGATTGCATTAAAGAAACTGAAGTTGCTAACTCTGATTTGTCAACGAAAACATAGTCGGAGCAGGGGTAGGGGGCGAACAGAGGGACTCTACGCTGCTCCTGAAAGCGTGAAGCAAGCCCGTGAGCAATTCGCTCTAACTTATCTTTCGCCTCATTTGGAAAGAGCGCTACCGAGCTGGTTAAATGCATGGCTGAGGAGTTCACATTCCGTTCCATAAAACGATACAAAGCCTTCCTATTTTTGGGGTTTGACAAATATGTGTTCAAATTTTGATTGTGGTCATCCTTTGCCTTTGCTATAGTTCGTTTAAACGCGAGGCCGAGAAAAATTTGTAGTTGATCCAATTTACCGGGCTCTGATTATGCGAAAGGGTCCTCCACGCTGCTTTCCTACGACGGAAAGCTGTCTCACACGCGTCATTCCACCATGGGGATGGCGATTTATTGCAAATAGCAGAATGCACAGTGAACTGGGAGCTCTCCGTAGCCTTCAAAACTGAAGAAAACACTCGCTGAGCCCTGTCGGTCCTACATGAACAAGGATCAGATGTAAGGGAGGCGCGCAAAAATGATTTGCAGGCTGCAAGATTAACTAATTTTCGGGCAGAACTATGATCTCGGAGGGGGCTCACCAATATGGTGAAAGTAATTGGCAGGTGGTCACTAGATGTGCCACAGTCAATTGAGGACCACGCCTCTATACCTACTCCTCTTGCTGCCAAAGACAAATCGAGAACTGAGCGCGAGTGTCTTCGGATAAAGGTTATTTATTTATTTTTATTTATACAAAATGCCCCTAAATGCCCTCAATTTGAGGGTATTACATAGGGGGGGGGGGCGGTACAGGCAAGTAATCAAAAGAAATAAATAAGCCAAAACTTCAAGAAACTACAAACAAAAAACAGATAAAAGCACATGGATCCTTGGAATAAAAACACAAAACCGACATAATTAAACATTGAAGCGTTAATGACAAGAAACGGAAACATTAACAGAGCAGCAGACAGTAAAGTTAATACAAGTTATACAATGTCTATCCACAACAGCATGAAAAGAAAACAACGAGAATCATCAATAACAGAAATAAAAGACAAAAACCTAATGCACTGGTAAGTTAACAATGTACTAGAATATGCTACGCAGAAGTAGTGGCAGATATTAGTTTATAAAATTTCTCCGAATCAGTGGTGGTAGCAACATCTGAAGGGAGAGCGTTCCAGTTGGTTATAGTGCGTGGAATGAATGAATGTGCATAGTTAGATGTACGGCATGACAAGCGCTTAACTTTAAACGGATGGTCGCGGCGGTCAAAAATAGAAGAAGGCAAAGAAAAAAAAGTGATTATGAAGCGTTGAGTGATGATAGTTTATGGAAAAGTGATAAGCGAGCAACTTTACGACGGAGATATAGATCTTGCGGATCAGTTCGTTTCTTCAAGGCTGTGATGCTGGTATGACGTGAATAACCAGAGTAGATGAAACAAGCTGCGCGATTCTGCAGTGATTTGATGTTATTTATTAAATATGCTTGATGAGGGTCCCAAACAGCCGAAGCATATTAAATTTTAGGTCGAATGAGAGTGGTGTAAGCACGTAATCGGATGTGAGAGGGAGCATGCTTCCATGGCCATAACATATGTTCATGTGAATCACTATAATAGGAACCTCAGACGACGTGATGCGAGTTGAAGTCCCCTGCCATGATTGCCCTGCTAGAGTTTGCAAGTAAACTTTCTAGGTGGTCTGTTCTGCTTACTCCAGTTGGAAAATAGACGTTTGCGACTGTGACAGTAGCGCAGTGCGGCAAAGTGAGATCTGTAGCTAGAAGCTCGCTATCAGAATCCATTACTTTTTAGTCATTAATGGCCGGTGACACAATTTTGACGAAATCATGGCCACCAACCCGCCGCCCCTACCATTTATGCGGTCCTCACGGAAAACACGAAACCTGTTTAAAGAAAATGACTTAATAGGGGATAGCCAAGTTTCTTGCAAGAGCACGATATCTAGGTTATGGGAAGATAGAAGAATTTTATCAGGAAGAGAAGATGCAATATAGCGGCAATTCCATTGTAGAACCTTTATACCCGCCATGGTGCCTATTTGAGAATGGAGGCTGAAACAGCCTCTTGAAGAATATCTGACTTGGAAGATACACTAGGAGAGCCTTTTTTTGGTCTTTATCTGGGGAACGGAGGACTTAGGAGGAGAGGTTGAGGCACGACGCTTCTGCGTAGGGCAAGCCATTTCTACGTCATTAGGGCAAACAGTGTTGCGAGAAAGACTTACTGTCGATCGAGAGACTTACTGTCGATCACTGTCGATCGAGAGGCGGCACATGAGACGGCACCTGGGATGATGACCTGGCAATGAAACTTTGAGCACAGGCTTGCTGTGGTGTTGTTGCTCGTGGAACTACAAGCTGAGGTTGAGAAACAGCCTGACTTGCAACAATATCAGACAACGCCTGCGTGAAGCTGCTGAGCATGCGCTCGACCACAACTGAGAGTGCTTTTTCGACGGTTGCCACTATTGAGGCCGACAATGTGGCCTCGAGGTCAGGAGTAGAGGAACGCACTATGCTGGCATATGAATGTTTCCTGCGGTTAAGGAGCGCATAAGCGTCTGCTCGTGAGCAGCGATTCTGCCCAATTAATTCCAATAAACTTTTCTCTTGAGACCGACTTTCACAAGTGGCATCATCGGCTCAATGACTGTTATTGCATAAACAACAGCTTGGTTGTTCAGCGGTGCAGCTGTCGGAAGAGTGGCCTTCACCATACACCCGGCGTCTAGTCGCCGACTTACAGGCTCTAGAACTATGTCCAAACCTCCAACAGTTGGTGCATTGCAGGGGTCGAGGATGCAGCGGGTCTACACGGTAGACAATTGGCCAAACCTTCAACTCCGAGGGGCATGTGCGACCAGCAAAAGTTGTTATGACTGACTCCGTTGCAACACGCAATCCAGCCATCTCGCGAGAGCAGCGGTATACAAAAATAATTCCCGCCCTGGCATCCTGGAACTCCTCCAAAATTTCTTGAATTGAAGATGACGGGTCCCCTCCACGTACAATGCCCTTAGTGCACTTAAGCTGCTCAGGAATGAAGGATTTAACCGGCAGAGAAGTGAAGGTATTACACCGGAGCAGATTCGACACACACTCAATGTTTGCCGACTTACAAACAATGACACGCCTCCTGAAAGGTCGCACTTCAGAGATGTCGAGATAGGGACTGGTTAGACTTTTCAGTTGCTGTATTGTTTTCGGATTCTTCATTTTGAAAATTCCATCTCCTATCGGTACAAGCGCCACGGGAATTGAATTGACACCATTTTTTAGAAATGAATTCAAAGACAAGCTGTCGGCCGGCAGGCTGGCGAACCCGGCTGCCGAGCCTCCTCCAGGGGAGGTGAAAGACATGCCTGCACACAGCGCGCCGACAACCTTTTTTACATCACCCGAGTAAGCAGAGCTACCCTCACCAATGGCCTCACCAAAAGAAACGCCCGGCACCACCAGGATACGAAGCAGGCAGGCAGTGACGAAGACAGCTGTTCGCCGACACCTGCGTGTCGCGTGGCAGAATTCGAAGCGCTGCTCGCGCTGCGGCGGCCTAGTAATAATAATAATAATTGGTTTTTGGGGAAAGGAAATGGCGCAGCATCTGTCTCATATATCGTTGGACACCTGAACCGCGCCGTAAGGGAAGGGATAAAGGAGGGAGTGAAAGAGGAAAGGAAGAGAGAGGTGCCGTAGTGGAGGGCTCCGGAATAATTTCGACCACCTGGGGATCTTTAACGTGCACTGACATCGCACAGCACACGGGTGCCTTAGCGTTTTTCCCCCATAAAAACGCTAAGGCGCCCGTGTGCTGTGCGGTGTCAGTGCACGATGTCAACCCATCTTCCTCTTTCTTGTCCGGCGCCGCGTGTCATGGCCTGCGAGCCGAGCGCGGAACGAGGGGTGCTACAGCTTCTTTTAATTTTGAAAATAAAATATATAAAAACAAAATAGTTAAATGTGTCCTCAAATGAGGCTACTTAGTAACTACGAATCAGTAAGATGTCATCGCATCGTATCAAAAATCTACATGTAGTCAACAGCGTCCAGAGGGAAACTCACCCGTCTGCATTTTATTGCGGAACAAGCCACTAAGGGAAGCAGTTGAGAAAACATGACCATTTGGTTTCAGACGTGTCCTCAGCTGTCCACCCCGGAATAGTGTGACGTCGGACTGTTTGGAAGTGATATTTGACATTAGACGCTTTTCGAATACCGGTCTGCCGGACCTCTCCTACGCATGCGCAGTAGCATTGTGGGGGTCAAGAGGAGCCACTGCGGGTGCGCAGCCGGACTCCGGTAAATCGGGTATGCTAAAAAGGTCTATTACTGCATGGAAAACACAAAAAATAGTTACATTTGACAAGCACATCATCCGCGATGCTGGCGGCACCCGAGAAACTTCGGCCCTTGTATATAGTCCTTAATTTCGAACAACAGATACAGCATAAATCTGCCGAATTCGGCAGATCTGGTGCTCCAACTTACGGCCATGAAGGAAGACCAAATAACTACTGTCATTTTTTCAGTGCAGCCACTGACTGGGGAGCGTAGCAGTCCGTTATAGCTTTTCGAATGCCGTCTAGATGAAGCGACGACAACTTCATAAACGACACTCAGAAGTGCCAAAAAGCTGCTGCCACGAGCGAAACAACTATATAGTGACTATTTCCAACTCAGTCGCATTATTGCAGTCGCACCCGACAGAAAAAAAATCACGCCAAACGCACAGCGCGCCGTACGCGACCGGGGCGTGCAACCCAACACACTGCCGCGAGGGGGAAACGGCGGCGCAGGGTGGTACAAAGTGTGTCCCCACCCTGTAAGAGGAGGCGAGCGGAAATCCAAACACCCTAGATATGCGAAATGCGCAGCGCCATCTTCTGGCGCTCCGAAAACTGTCCCGCCATGTTGGTTACGCAGAGAAAACGAAACCGAGGCAAACAGTGGAAAAGCGGAAAAAATGAAGATCAGTGTAGATGAAACCTAACGTCCCGTGAGAGACTATGGGATATGATACTATGAGGTAATGCGGTTTGGAGGAGAGACAAGTTAGCTTCCTAACGTTTTCATTCAGACCACAAGGAACAGTATTAAACTTGCATACCAGGAGTCATTCACGAACTTCGCGTTCATGGTGGGATTTGATGATGCCAGTAAAGTTACTTGAATTTTTTTTTCAGAAGGGTGCTTAGTAGTGTTTACATGTTTAGAAATAAGAAGGTTGGGCAGTGTCTTGCAATGAGATTTATTATAATTAAAAGGATATCTGAACGATGTTTCAGTTTGGCCACTATACTGAATTTTACAGATTGAACATTCAAGCATGTAGATTACCTTGTTAGTATCACATGAGTAATTACCCCGAATTTTTACATTACAGTTAAACGCAGTGCTGGGAGCCATTACTGAGCTTGAAAAGTGTGCTCGAGTCGATCACTTTGAATGAGAATGACATGGTGTTAAAAAAAAATGCCCGCGACGTTTGGGACCGATGTTTTGTTGGTTAGTACCAGGTTGGTTTGTGATAGATCGGATGGTTGCTTTCCTGCTTTGAGGAGTGCTTCGCGGTCAAGAAGGCCTGCGCGTTCTAGCGCATCGTTTTTTTAGTCGCGTTCGGTATTTTCGTTTAATCAGTGCGTTCTGGAGGTTGGTACAGTTTCGTTCGAAGTGGCGCTCGTCAGAACATATTCGTTTAAAGCGGATGACTTCTAGACTTCCAGTGTTTAAGATGACTGTCACTATGGGTTTCCGGTATAAATCAGTGCCAAGTTCGCCACTGTCATACGTAGAAAAGTAATTGTGGTTGGCGAGTAAGAATGAGAGAAAACAATGGCCTCATGCGTGTTATTAAAATTAGAGATGAATGATAGAAGTCCTGCTTCACCGTGTTGCAAAATGAGAAAAATGTCATCAATGAACCTCTTACAGTAAAATGGTTTCAATGGGTGTTTAGCAAGAAACTGTTCTTCTAATAAACCCATAAATATGTTGGCATAATTATGACCAATCCGTGAACCCATCGATGCCCCGTTCGAGTATGAATTTCAAAAGCATAGCCAACATAGGGCCATCAACTTTAGTGCTTACATTCTGGTTTTCGAAAACCTGCACAAATGACTGGATGCCGTCGGAGGGAGGAATGTTGGTATAAAGTGACGGAACCTGAAGGGTTGCAAGCAAGACACCACGGGGAATGTTGATGTCAGCTATATCAGTTAGGAAGTGTGTTGTGTCTTTTACGAAGGAGTGAAATGTAGCAGGAATTTTATTGATGAGGGTGTGAACGAAGCTTGACAGGCTTTCAGTCACGGTTCCTATTCCGGAAATGATTGGTCGGCCAGGGTTGATTAGTTTGTGAATTTTTGGGCAATCAGTAAAATCTGCCTGGTACAGTTCTGAGTGAAATTATTATCGATTATCATTTTTTTAATCCAGAATGAGATTGGATATGGTTCCGTCCAAAACAATATTAAACTTAGCAGTTGGATCGCTATCAAGAAGACGGTGAAAGGAGCTATCTGCAAGCTGCCTTTCTGCTTCAGTGAAGTAATCAGTTTTGTTCATGACCACGACAGCCCCACCCTTGTCAGCGGACTCTTTAACGATGTCAGTTTGAGACGCTAGTCTTTTTATTGCTGCGGTTTTTTTTTTCGGAAAGGTTGCGACGGAAATTATGGTTTGGTTTGGTTTATTGTGGTTTAACCTCCCAAAGCGAATCAGGCTATGAGGGACGCTGTAGTGAAGGGCTCCGGAAATTTCGACCACCTGGGGTTCTTTAACGTGCACTTACATCGCACAGCACACGGGCCTCTAGAATTTTGCCTACATCAAAATTCGACCGCCGCGGCCGGGATCGAACCCGCATCTTTCGGAGCTGAAGCAGCCGAGCGCTATTATCACTGAGCTACCTCGGCGGCCTGCGATGGAAATTCTTTTCGGTATAGTATGCTTCCACTACATCTTTTTGGACTGCCTTAATGTAAATGTCCATACAGGTTTCTCCATGATTTTTTTTTTTTGGGGGGGGGGGAGGGGTCCGGTGATTTTGCGAAGGCAAATTACCATCACGTTTGGGATTTTGTGGGCGAGGATGGAAATACTCCTTAAATTCTCATATTAACGGCAAATCTTTAAACAACTGAAACTCATTAAACCATCCGGACGCTGTGCAGTAATTTGTGTCATGGGACAGGGCACTAATATCGAGCGCCCTCTACAATTTTCCAACTGAAAACCCTCGTTCGCACACGGCAATCTCTTATTCCTGTTCGAAAAGGGAGAGAGGAGATGGCCATTTATCTCTATGAGCGGGAAATTGTTGAAATGACACAATAGAGCAGGGGCACGAACGCGAGGAGCGGGTTGAGACAGGTACTAGTATGCCAAGGGAATGCATCATTGTAACCTTTTGCACAACTTTACACTTTCATCTCGAAAGCTGGTGGTGACCGGCGGGGCTTTAGGTTCACGAAGATTAGGGTGCAGCCCCTTCACCTTTTCGATGAAGGATACAGTGGAGGGCGACTGACTCCATCTTTAAAGGGGCTCTGAAACACCTTCCGAGGAGAGCACATTAACTCACTTAATAACTGCACTGCGTTGCCATGAAAACCAGAGCCAAATAATACTCTTCTACACGCAGCAGAAGACCCACAATCGAGCGTCAAAGTTGGCGAGCCCTTCGCGGCAACTTTTTCATGCTCGCACCCTCCTCCGTCCCCCGCATCTGCGTAGACAAGGTGAGAGGTGGCCATTGGTTAGATTCTTTCAGACGTCAGGCAGCTACCGTGGCCGCGGCCAATAAGCCGCTTAGCTCCGGCGGGCCGGGAAACTCCGCTCCCAGAGGGGGGTCGGCAAAGGAGCGCCTGCCTTCTAGCGTGCAAAAAGTGACGAGAGGAGAGGGAAAGGCGCGAAGACGCTGAAATTCAAATTTTAACTACAGATAACCCAGCTTCTACAAAGCGCATTAAAAAAATCCTTGCTGGACACTATTCGTGAAGCGGCGGGCCGCAACTTTATTAGAGCCCCCTTCACAGCCCCTTAACCCCTTCAGTCAGCAGGGCAGGAAGTGAAAACGCGGTCTGTGAGCAGGAGTTTTTGGTTAAAAGAAATCTTCCTGTAAGTCAGCTTTCCTGCAAATATGCGAGTTGTTCATTGATGTTTGCAGCTGGGGTTGCTGTTGCAACGGAGGCTGGCATTGCGTGCGCAGAAAGATTTTGTCGCATGAAAGCCTTTTGGACTTGATGGAGTTTATCTTGGCCCAATTTTTGTCCTTTTACACGTCAAGGGCGGCGAGCTATTGGGAAGAGAGATTTATGGTTGAGCAACTCTTTACTGGGTGCTTTTTTAACTGTTTACATGTCGTTATTTTAAATCCTGCGAGAGATAAATCGGTGCGGTCTGTTCAGGTGGATTGTACAGCAGGGCGGACATTATGCACGTGATGGATCTCAGTGATTAAACAATTAATTAACTAAAATTAACTAATCAACCTTTTAATTTTGATTTTAGGGGCCAATATTATAATATGAAATTGAAGGCCGTCAACATATAAACTGAGTCTAGTCTTTTTTTTTATCGGCAATGCACTTCAAAATATTAACGTCAGACTCATTTTCTGGCTCGTAAAGTTGGCCTGCCGCAATGCACGTTTTTTAAATGGTGCTGCTGGGCGTAGTATTATCGCAGAAATCGCGTTAGCTGCTTATACGGCATAAAGTAGATAAGCGGCTTCCGTATTTGTCGCATTAGAAAGGCGAGCGTTTATATATATATATATATATATATATATATATATATATATATATATATATATATATATATATATATATATATATATATATATATATATATATATATATATATATATATATATATATATATATATATATATATATATATATATATAAAGTTCCAAACAAATGCGTTTTTCAGTTTTTCAACAACTTTTCTAATGCGTAGAGTTTATCCGATAATTTGAGGCAAAACCTGTCATCATGCGGGAGCCGAGTTTATTAGTCTCAGGCGTTTATCCTTATGGTGTCCGGGTGTGTCGCGGAGGTTGTAGTGATTGTCCTCGGCCGAGGCATGGTCGACTGGAGCTTGGAGCGGACGTAGAATGGGTTCTGGAAGCTTTTGATCTGGAAGTGGAAGCTCTACAGCCCCGAGTGTTGTGATCCAGGAGGTTGGAACACTGAGTAATAAAGTCCCGAGAGCCAGAGTGCCAGAGATTGGAAAGTGTTGGCTCTGGATTCGAGCAACTCGCATGCAGCACAAATTCCTGAAGAAAAATCGTTCAGTGCTTACAACATCTTCTCACCCTGTAGCGACGGAGGCGGGGTGGGGGGTGGGGCTACGACTGCACCTTGCTGCCATTGTCATGCGAGAACAGCTGTGGTACATAGCCAGAGTTGTCCGAGCGAGAAATTAGTGCTCCTCAAGGAAAGAAAACAACCTACTTTACGAGATTTCCTTACTTTCGCAATCCTCTCAAACATTCACCTCTAACAAAATGATCGAAGCAAAGCCTAAAGTTGTCCGTGGAACCCGTCGCAGGCAGTCTGCCAGCTTATCGCAACGGCGTACTGTTTTTGCCGCTCACTGCTTGACGGCACTCGGAACATGTTGCGTCCCGTTTCAGTGAAATTGCTGCTGTTTGAAGCAGCGCACAACAGCCATTTTCCAGCGATGTGAGTGTTAGTATTGAGGAAAGAGAGGTAAAAACCCCACGTCTGCAAGCAATGGCTACACAAACGAAACCACAGGAACGACCCGGAAGTCCAAATTCATGTGACAGAGCTTCGCCGTGACGCAATATGTCCGCCATAGTTTGGACACTACCTATTGGTCCCGACGCGGCGGGAGAGCGCGCAGCTTCTTACAGCTTACGGATACCTAGCGCCATATAGTTAGTGCCAAGGCGATTTGCGCATGCGCACTGACGGCGCGCGGGCTCCCGGTACTGCGACGTGTTGTAAATGTAAGCACCTGGCACTACCTAGGTAACCTCCCGACTCTCCTAACCTTTGTTATCTTCTCACTTTCACAATGCGCGTTAATGTATGCGCAGGAAATTGACAACCACCGAAAGCAGTCCATTGCTGCGGAGATGAAGCACTCAGAGACTGCTTTTGTGTCTAAGCTGAACGCTCAAGACCAATTTGACAAAGGTGAGTGAAAACGTTTGTCAAGGATTTGAATCTTTTTGC
The DNA here is from genome assembly GCF_052857255.1 of Amblyomma americanum. NCBI lineage: Eukaryota > Metazoa > Arthropoda > Arachnida > Ixodida > Ixodidae > Amblyomma > Amblyomma americanum. The sequence continues at coordinate 195,205,801 of NC_135497.1, read as the reverse complement.
TGACACCAACCCCCACGCGTGCTTCCTTAGCTTTCCTCCCTCTCCTGCTCGTTTGCGACTCAAGCTGTCACGTCGTTCTTTTTCAGCCTCGTGCTTCAACCTGCGTTGGTTCACGCCTCAGAACGAAGTGGCTCTCTGCGGCCACGCAACACTGGCGACGGCGGCCGCCATCTTTGGAGAGTGGGGTTCGTCTGCTTGCTGTTCATATAACCCAAATCCCCAGCGCTGCGAAAAGAGGGAGAAAAAAAATTAGGGGGACTTAAGCTCCGTCTTATTGGTACGACGCGATAGAGTTAATAGGGGCATTTAGAATAGGGTGGCCCTATCGGTTAGGGGCATAGCGGAGTAACAGTGGCATGCGCAGGACAATAAGGTCCCTCCAGTTATTAAGAAAATAAACGGAGACGCGTTATTGTCCTGGGCTTGCGCACATGCGCCCCGCTATTTCCCTGTGTCCCTAACCGATAGGGTCACCCTATTCTAAATGTCTCTACTGGCTCCCTTTACCGTCCTCGGGTCCTCTTTGCATATCACTTCGCAGACACAGACATCGTCGGACAAGACACACAAGGACTCCGATTTCAGCAACAGCTGGGGTCTGAAATGTTCATGCCAGTGGGTGCGCTTTAGTAACTCTGGGTAGGGGCAGAGCCCTTAGCACTCTGGTAGGGGTTTGGAACGTTTGTTATGGCCCTACCAGAGCGGTATTGAACGACTCTGCCTCTGAATTCGCTGGAGAGCTGGGGTAGCTGGGTGATGCTACCTGTCGTAAAGCATATATGGGCGATCGTCGGGAACAGCGGCGCACCCATCCATATAAGGCGGTCGTTCGGCGTTAAAGGCGCAGGGAAACAGGTGAGGTGTAGAGTGAGAGGGGATGTATAGAGAGGTGGAATGGCACCCAGCGGGATGTTATGACGTGCTCGTGACATCACTGTGTTCGGATTTTGATCAGTCAGCGTAGCGTGCTCCCATGACGTCACTAGAAGTGCCACTGTGCTAACCAATCAGCGTGGTGCGTTGCACCTGCTTTCTTTCTCTTCCCTTGTTCTCCTCGTACCATTTCGTGTTACGCCAAGGCTACAGGACTGGGAAACACGCTCTCAACAGCTGTCGCTGTAGAAGAGAAAGACTGAACGTTGGAAATGAGAATGAAAGGGCAGCAGTGCCGGGAGGTCGTAAACTTGGCACTGTAAGTAGGTTGGTTTTAGGCCAGTAACTACTTGTCCCGGTTTTCTTTTCTTTTTCCGAGCTGCAGCCTCATAAAGAAAGAGTTTCTTTAGAAAAAAATACGCATTTCAGCCGCCAACACGATGGATGGATGGATGGATGGATGGATGGATGGATGGATGGATGGATGGATGGATGGATGGATGGATGGATGGATGGATGGATGGATGGATGGGTGGATGGATGGGTGGATGGATGGATGGATGGATGGATGGATGGATGGATGGATGGATGGATGGACGGAGGACGGACGGACGGATGGACGCGTCCCCTTTGAAATGGGGTGGTGGTAGTTGCCAGCATGCTCGGGTTTTTTCTTTATATTTCTTTAGCGGTGTAATAAATCGGTCTATAAATTCGCCACTTCCCTTAAATACAATTTAATCCTACACTTCTAACCTTAGGCAACCGCTCTGCTTTTCAGCCACCAATCTTCCAGTTGCTTTTTGCTAACTTTTACCTCAGTTTCATTCACATCACCATTGTTATCTCCAAACTTTCGGGCCTCAGGGAGAGTGACTGTGCCTGCATCGACATTCGAATCGATACCCCCACATTCGAGTACAAGATCTTCAGTTATTTCTATAGATTTACCACACACTGTATGTGTTATCGTCTTCGTTAAATTTCTTTTTGTAGCTTCGCATTCTAAGACGCCCTCATTTAGCTTCAAAGAGTAGAGCACTGCCTCTTGATTTATCATAGAACGATTCCCTCCTGATTTGCCTTTTCCAATTTCGATATAGTTCTACAACCTGCTTCTTTTCCAGAATTAATCCAGTTTTAATCTGTCGCGTTTTTTACCTGCCGCTTAAAGGTTGTTTATTCTTCCATCCTTGTTTGCTGCATACCTACTGGTTTTTTGTGTATGGCGCATCAAAGCCTTAGTCGCTTTTGCGCCACAAAACTCAGTATAACTAATAACCTACTGGTTATAGTTTCCTATAGTCATTTTCCGCCACTGTGAGTCATCGCTCTTTCGATATAATCATTTAAATGCCTTAACTGCCCACCTGTTATCATCCAATTTCCTCAGGCGTTCTTCATATAATATTTTACTCTGAGCTTCCCGTGCTTCGAATGATTCCCAGCCCACATCCCCCTGTACTGCCTCGTTTGTGGTTTTAGCCGCCGCGGTGGCTCAGTGGTTATGGCGCTCGGCTGCTGACGCGAAAGACGCGGATTCGATCCCGGCCGCGGTGGTCGCATTTCGATGGAAACGAAATTTTAGAGGCCCATTTACTGTGCGATGTCAGTGCGCGTTAAAGAACCCCAGGTGTTCGAAATTTCCGAAGAACTTCACCACGGCGTCCCTCATAGCCTGAGTCGCCTTGGGACGTTAAACCCCCCAAAACCAAACCGTTTGTGGTTTTGCCGTAAGCACCTTGTGCTGATCTTCCAACAGCTCTCTGATTTATTTCTAGTCTGGACTGAACTTCTGCCCTGAGGCACAAAACTGCATACCCTAAAGTAAGCCCTACCACCAATATTCCTCTGCAAATACTTGTTGTCCCCCCGTAATGCCGTACGTACGTTTCATTATCGCGGCATCTCGAACCTTTCGCCCTAACAGTGTTCGTGCCTTTCCGAAGCGTCACCAGGCGGCCACAGCCCGTACATATGTGCTTTGAATATGACAAATAGACATATCGTTTCGTGATGCTGACAACGCTGTGGACAATGGACGAGCAGAGTGGCCTATAATTCAAACTCTTTATTGGGTAGGCTTGCTCCCACCAAAAACTGAACAGCTCGGTGGTAGTGGTTGTGGTGAAAAACCTTATTTAGAAAGGGTGATTAGAAGACCGGTCCTCGTGGGCGGGGTCCTCAGTCGAGGACTCCGATAGCTGCTGCTATTCTGCGGGCCCGAGCGATCAGCGGGTCAGGTGGGTTGGGCGGCGTTGCATGACGGTCAGTGAGAGGGTATTGTCGACGGGAAGAAGGTGTGCTTGTGGTGGAGGTTCGGGCAGGAGTTCGTCTGGAGCTCTTGATAGGGATGGGTGGGGTGGTGGAACTGTTCTTTTGTAGTATTCGAGGATGTGCGAGTATGAGTGGCTGGGCGGCGGTAGCAACAAGCGTGCTCGGCGGCCCTCGAACAGGATGCCTGCCGCTATCGGCCGCGCTCAATTTAAAGCTGCCAAGGAACCTTCGAGACAAGGCATCAAAAGCAAGTGCAACAATCTGGAGCAATGTGGAAGTAGCTGTGCGCAATTCCAATCATTCGAGAGAGATCTGGTCTCTAGTCGCGTCCCAAACAAAATTATAGAGTGCCAGCGGCTTTGAGCGTGAACAGTACAAAGCTTCGCGGCACACTTCAAAAACCAGCCCGAAGCGCCACAACTCGAACATGCATGCTTTGAATACAACATATAGGCATATACGCATTTAATCACAACACATTGCATGAAACGCCGCGGCGATGGCCATGAGTTCTCGACATTCAGCGTTCTCTCAGGCACAGGTCTGCAACATTCTTTCAGTTTCAGAGCTTGCACGTGTCTTGCACGTGCCCCATTAAACGAGGAGGAATGCAGACGCTCCATAGACCGTGCAAGCACTGCACAGAATATCTGCGGCCTTCCCGTGGCTTCCTCAATGGGAGCCCTTGCGTCGTGACAGCTTATTTCCCGTTCTGATGGAGAAAGCTAGCCTTGTGCACTTGTCCGCCCACGAACGTTTAAATAGTTTTAATTCTTTTTTCTGACAACCCGGTTTAGTAGTCGTGTTCAACACACGACTAAGAAGTGCTCATTTGCCTCTTCTATTTGCACTGGCTAAACGTATATGTTAAAGGCCCCGTTTACCAGAAAATCCGGTGTCGGAGTTGTGAGCAAAAAAAATCCCGGACATGGCTGGGGCAGGTGGTCCCCATAGAGCAACATAGGAGGGAGGCGGGCCACCTAGGTCACATGACCATGCGACGTCACAACAACCTGCCGTCCGTATTGCAGGCAAATGCCCATCATGGCAGGTGGCAGTAAAATTAATGATTGGTCGCCCGGGAAGAGCAACCTGGGCCGCACAAGGCCCACCGCTGGGATCACCTGCCATTGCAGGGGAGCGACGCATCCAACACTGCGCCAGGAGGGGTATGAGGACTCCCAGGGATCTATGAATGTAAAGCAGAGAATGACCAACTGTGCCTATATGGGCATTAACTCAATAAGCTATCGTGTGATACCCTTCTGGCAGAGCTTAACTGTCCACTCCAATTTTATTTAGATTACCAGTCTTATTCAGAAGGCAGATGGCACAGATTTTGACCGAGTCTTTACTCTCTGTGCCGTTGTACCGGCAGCCTTGCCTGGAATTTTTCGACACCTGCGTGTTCAGGCGAGTTAGGCAGATGCACATTCATTCTGTTCCAAAATCATTATTTCTTAATCCACACGTTTACCTTGCCGGTTAAATTAGTACAGAGCGAAAACTCTTGTCTAAATTGACCGAACTGCGTGTTCCGCAGCTCCCAAAGCCGCTGTGACCAGGAAGTCAAAAAAATCACGATGAAATCCTATGCGTTTAACAGCGCATGCTTACATTCAGAGCATTTTTAACCGAATGTTACCACTAGATATCGCGTGTTCAGCCCGAAACATGCCCAGAACATGTTCTAGACAAACCTTTTGCCCTCTGTACATGACTGCGCGCATAGGAAATGTTCGTAAAGAGACATTATATTTTGGATCCATTTCCCGAATATAAATGACCCAGTAAAACTCTAGTTTGGGCAAGTTGGTTCATGTTGAAAGAAAAACTGGTAATGGCGCAAGAAACGGGGACACAGAAGGCACACAAAAGACAGGACTGAAGAAACCCGGGCACCACGACCTTTTCGCGTCCGAGACAGACGACTGGCAGAGCAGCGGTGAAGACGCTCAAGAATATGCCAACGAAGATGTGGTCAGAGTAACGTGCACAAAGTGCAACACGGATGCCTGCCCACCGGTGCAGCACATGTTGTGGGACTGCCCTGGCTACCATGACATCAGCAGAAAACACCTCAAAAGACATCGCCACATATGCCCGGACTATGTACACCGAGCAACGACGCTGGGGCCCGACCCGCGCTACTCTTCCTCTGGGAGTTTGCAAGTGAGGCATGTGATCACCCTGTACCCTCTCCCTAGAATAGGCCTCTGTGCCAGCTCCATTTAAACAAGATTACTCACCTCAACACAAGCAAACTATTTCGAACTGGATGCCGAACAAATCAGAAAGCCAGCACGCAATCTGGTTGCCACATATTTCCGCTGCTGAAAATCACGCTTACGTTTCGACGCCATCGGCCCGAGACGAGCATTTCTCGAGCAGATTAAAATATTAAATATTAAGATTTTGGCGGCCTCTTTGGTCGTTCAGGCATTACGATGTAGCATATGCGACGCACAAAAAAATAATAGAAACCCCACTCTTGATTTGCGTCGCAGGGCCCTTTAAATGCTTACGGAACTCACAAACAGCAAAACAGATTATACTCCTCGCGGCTACGACATGCATGACAGATTCGAGATGGGCAGCGTCGGCACTCGCCGGCAGTGCGATTTTGAGAGTGTAGCAAAGGGTAGAGAGAGAACTTATTTTTCATTTTTCAGCCAATGTCCGAGCCTACTAAGACATATATCTAATCTTCCTCTATAGTCAGATACAACACATCTATTTATTAGAGCGTAAACCTTACTTGCTCCATTGAGCGAAAACCCGTCTCTCTCTCTCCCTTTCTCTGAGTTAACACTCGATGGTACCCATAAAAGATGGCGTCCTCATGCAACCTGGCAGGTGGCACCTGCCATCCCAGGGCAGTGGCGCACCGCTTAACTGCTGCACCACTGCGCCAGGGGTGCATGGCGTGAGGACTCCCAGAACAAACGAATGTAAAAAGAATGACCAGTTCCGCACATTTACAACCACCTGGAACCACATTTCTCACATTTACAACCATCTGGAACGAAATGACTTCTTCTTTTCAAATCAGCATGGTTTTAGGAAAGGCTACTCATGTGATACCCAGATATTTGAATTTACTACTGACCTGCATTTCAACATGGATGATAACCAGCAAACAGATTGCATTTTTTTAGATTTCTCAAAAGCATTTGACAGAGTTGCACATGGCCGGCTTTTTACAAAATTATCTACCCTTTCCCTTGATTCCCTCACATTATCTTGGCTTCGAAACTTTCTCTCATTACGTCAGCAATTCACAGTTGTCAACGGCTCTTCCTCATCCCTATGTGACGTAACCTCAGGCGTACCACAGGGAAGCGTACTTGGACCCTTACTTTTTCTAATCTACATTAACGACCTTCCCACTAACATTTCATCCCGTTTACGCCTTTTCGCAGACGACTGTGTTGTTTACCGTAAGATCGCTTCTGAGACTGACCACCTGACCCTTCAAAATGACCTTGACACTATTGTTGATTGGTGTCAAAACTGGCAAATGATTCTTAACCCTAATAAATGTAAATCAATGACTTTTAGCCGCAAGCATGTTGTTTCTAACTTCATATACTCTATAAATAATACCTCTCTATCAAGGGTTACGTCGTACAAATACCTTGGAGTTCAGTTCACACCAAATCTTTCATGGTCTTCTCATATTTCTGCAGTCTGCAACAAAGCGTCGAGGACATTAGGTTTCATACGCCGGAACCTTCGAAACTCACCTAGCTCCGTTCGAAAACTTGCATATTTTACATTTGTTCGCCCACAGCTGGAATTTATCTCACCTATATGGTCTCCCCATCAAAAATATCTCATAGATATGCTCGAGTCCATTCAAAGCAGAGCTGCCCGGTACATTTTTAGCAATTATAGTCCCCTCGCAAGTGTATCCCAGCTTAAATACCTTAATGACATACAGATACTTGAAATTCGTCGCTCCATTTCACTTCTGTGTTTATTCCATAAACATGTTCACACCCGTCCTTCGTTGTTACCGCTGGCATCACCTTTCCGCTCTTCACAACGCTTACACAATCAACTCAGCTTCAACCGGATATATGGGAAGACCCTGTCGTTTAATTCCTCTGCATTACCTAGAGCAATAAAACTCTGGAATGATCTTCCTGACAACATAATCTCTTTCATTGATCCTGGTGAGTTTAAAAAACATCTATGTATACATTTATTGCCATAGTGATGTTCGAAATGTACAACAGTTTCATTTGTTCTTTACGTTGTTTCGTGTCTGATGTTATTTTAACTCGGTTTTGTATAAATTTCGTGTTCCTTTCTTGTATTTGACTTGTACCGCGTTCTTGCACCGATATTATGGTTTTTTTTTTCCATCTGTATGTACCTTAGATTTGCCCCCCTCACCCAATGCTCTTCGGGGCCTGTGAGGTACTAATAAATAAATAAATATATAAATAAATAAATAAATAAATAAATAAATAAATAAATAAATATGGGCAGTAACCCATTAACTATTGCGTCATATCGTTAAGACGGAGCGTGGGCCGCGGTACGACGGCGACTGCCCTCAGAAAGTTAACGCGCAGATCAGAAGGGGTGCGGCGGCTACGTAGAGCCGTGCATAGGTAGAATTGCCAGCTGCGTGGCATCGGGTTACACTGCGCTCACACAGTGAGCGGGCGGGCTTGCGTCTTCTCACACGTAAGCAGCCTTACGTGTCTCTGCCGACCTTTTTTTTTGTTAACTCTGCAGTGAAGATCCGCCCGCATTCAGAGCCGTCACACAAAATTCCTCCTAGACAAACATTACTAGTCCGTTGTTAAGGCTTTCCTTGTTAGTAAACAAGCTAATCACGAGTCGAAATTATAAGCTCAAGTATTTAGATTTTTCTGGCTTGTTTGATGTAGTCAAACATTAAAAAGCTGATTTCGTTCGCTGTTGCGATTTGTCTGCGGAGTAATACAGGACGATGCCGCCTGTACCCTTTGTTTCAAACTGTAATTCTTTTTTTTTTGTAACATGTATTAAAGGCTAATATTCTACTAGAGCAGACGTGCCTGCTGCAGTTAACTTTTTTTCGCGACCTGCCCGTTCTATAAACCCTAAACTCTGCGCGCATTTTGCTTGGAAAGTATGGTGAAAAATTGTAGGAGCGTAGCATGTTGGGCCAGCATACAGGTGCATGGTAGGTGCGTCGTGCTTGTGAATTCCTTTTCTTGTGCACGCGTCCTGTCCCGCTGGTTCTCTACCTGGTATGGTGAAAAGCTCCTTTGCAGGAAATCCGTCCCAAGAACTTCAGTTCCACACCAAGAGCGGTGTGCTCAAAGCATCGAAAGAGCCAGACGGTGCCATCCTGCTTGACTTGCCAGCGAGGACTTCGGTGACAGTGGTGAGTGTTCGATCTGATTCGAAGGCTACCAATACCTTGTGCTTTTGGGTCATTCCACGCCAACGCACCAGATTTTGCGCTCGACCGTCCTCGATTTCTTCCCGAAAGTTATGGCTGTTTATCGCACTATCGAAAGTAACGAATTCCCTCAATATTATTGTGGGAAAAATTTTCCAAAGTGATGTATTTTGCAGTGGAGTGAAAAACTAAGTGCCATTTAAAAATTACTAAAATTATTTCTTTTTTTTTCTACACTCGACATTTTTTCTCAAAAATGTGGAAATGCTTTATATATTTTAGCTTACTATTTTAGCCCAAAATGTGCCATTTATTAATTTTTCAGAAAACTCACGCGACATTCGTGAGTGATAAAAAATGATTCTTAGACTGTCTACGATCCATGATGTCTTGGATCCATGATAAAAATATTTAAACTCGAATAGAACAGGGGAGCTTACTGGAAAAAAAAATTCTGAGATGCAAAAGGGTGCCATTAGCCGCGTATTCAGCGTATGCAGCCGGTTACATAACTAATACGATTGTAATAATGCTGACCGATTTTTATCAGAGCAATTTTTGCTTTCGGCGAGAAACAAATCCTAGCACGGCTGCGGCGCTGCTCGAAATCGTAATCTCACTTTCAGGCGTTCATGCTCCCACGTCCTCCTCGTAGCCGGCACCAGCTCTTCTCACGTGAAGTGCTTGCACGAGCAGTGGCGGGCTCTCGACGTATGAACCACCAGTTGTTCGCCTAATAAAACAGATGGAATACAGTCCTGATCCAAAATACAGAAAAAAAGGCATCTTACGGTGCACCAGCGGAGCACCCAGCGAGGTCAGGTGCCGAGGCACGTTGTTCACGTAAAGGTGTCACTGATAAAATTTTCCCGAGGCCACAGGTTTAGTCACATACTAAAGTCACCCCAGGAAATATGAGAGAGCTAGGTTGTGCACTGAACGTCATGAGCCGATAGATTATCTTGTAGAATGCGTTTTTTTTCTCGAAATCGTCTGAAATAATATATAGTCGGCCGGTACAGACATGGACAGAAGTAACGAAACGGCTGGTTAAACGGACGATTCTCAAGGCAACCGATCTTCCTCAGTGGTCAAAGTACGCAGTCTATGTCAGCCAACTTGCTCCCACTATCAAATAGCTGCTTCGGAGCTATCTCCCGGTGTGCTTACCCAGTTCTGTTGCCAATACACTTCTCTTTACTTCATCATGTTTACTCAGCTGATGCGATTAAACCAACACGCCGTTAGTCACGGCTGAGTCAACCGATATTTGTTTCCCCCGCTGGCCCGCACACGTTTTCGTTTTGTTGCGGAAAGCCCACAGACTCTACTGATCAGTTAAGTAACTGTTGCAGCCCACTTACCATGAGTAGTGGCGCCCTAGAAAATAAACTCCTCGCTGTAAGTTATATACGACGATAAAACGCGACCAGTTTTGCTAAACGAACGCGCGACCATGGCAACCGCATTCTATTGTGTTACGCAACCACGCAGGACAAGACCAGAGAATGTTCACTTAATCTGGAAAGAAGCAACTTGTTTCTATAGCTGTCAGGGTCTACTTCAAAAGCAGATCACAAAACAGCTGTTGTGTTACTCTAAAAAATTTTTCCGCCTAAAACAAGAATTGCTCCGATGAAAACTGCTCACAGTAACTACAATCAAATTAGCTATGCGATAAGCCGTATTTTGTATTTTTACTTGGACCACCTCAGTATGAAATTTAAGCCTGCATACGTGGCAAAATCGCACTTTTTTGCAGCTTAATCCGGATTTTTTTCATTAACGTATTGTACTCCATTCGAGTTCAAACATTTTTGTCAAATAGTGCATGCCCCAGACAGCCGACGAAGCGTTTCATATTGCTCTCACATGTCGCGAACGTTTTCTGAAAAAAAAAAAAACTTTAAACATAGTATTTTTGGGCTGAAATAAATAACTAAAATATAAAGAAATAAACCATTTCCTGCTGGCTGTTAGTTCTTGGCTGGTACCAAAGTACAATTATTTTATATTGTTCAGGAAAATTTGTGAGCGCAGAAAAAAAAACTAAGCTTTTGTAATTTTTTAAATAAGAGCTCATTTTTCCCTCGTCTCAAAAATTCGAAGGGGTGGCACATGACCGCTAAAATTTTTTCGCCACAAAATTTTGAGAAAAATTACTTTTGACAGTCTTATGAAGAGAAACACAATTTTTGAAGAATTCGGGGAGAGTCGAGCTCAAAGTCTGATGCGTTTGGCGTGGAATGAACATTTTGAGAAAAATGATGAGATGGTGCAGCACAACTGACACTTGTGCAGCAAGGAAAGCACCCATGACGGCGGAAAGACAGACTTAACACACAGAGAAGCATGTCTTGTGTTTCCTCTCCCATGTGTCACGTTTTTTTTTTGCGCTGAATTTTCACCGTTAGAGAGTTTTAGTGTAGCGGAGACGTATTAGCTTAGACGTATACCGGATTAAAGGGTGCGCGTTGCGCTGGAACTACTACAAGAGGACTCGCAGCGCAAGAGGACTCCTAGCAACTGCACCCCCTCTTAGAGCACTCCCTAATGACGCCTCTGCAACGCAATATGGATAGTAAGGTTCTTCGCATAGCTGGCGAAAATTGAGAGCGACCAGAGACCTGCGATAAAGGTGGGTTTATCCAGCTAAATCGAAACGGTAACAAAAAAACGTCGGTAACAAAAAAGCGCACCTAAAGTTTGCCCCTTCTGCACCAGCGCCGCCTCTCTCCTGGCGGTAATTTCCGAACTTCTGTCCGGGCACGTCGCCGGTGGAGCGCCTTGAGTCAGCAGCGTCTCGACTGGTACGCGTGCTGCCAACCTCGCACCGCTGGCACTCTCTCTTTCATTGTAAGCACGTGCCGGCCTGCTCGCACAAAAGAGGGGTTGCTGCTCATTGTGAGTCATGGCTGGAATTCCGCGGCGTTCAAAGAGCCGAAAAAGTTATTGTTGTGTTGGGGACTGTCACAAAGTTCTCTGAACACCAAGGACCAGGAGCTGCCGGTGGAATTCTACAGATTTCCTGGACATGTCATACATTACTGAAAAAAAATGAATATTGGTAAACTGTAAGGTACTGTAATAGAAATAGTGAAGGTAATGGTCCATCCTTTCAATGTGTAGCAAAACCTTTTAAAATTTTTCCATCGCTCGCATCGAGCAGTTGACGATAGCAAAATGTTAATAACAAAAATGCAAGCCTATAGATGGGAGATTGTTATAGCCAAATTTTTCAATATATAAAAAAATGTGTTCATACAGTTTGTCCCGTTGAAAAATGGTTTTGTCCGGAATTGATGAGTATAAATGGTTGAGAACAAGAGACGGCAAGCCTGAATAACTGCTGTGCGCAGGGTCAAGTAAGCTTTTTCTCTTGCTAAACATGTTTGGTATGTTGCACGTGTAATATTATTTCTGGAAAGTTTTCGTTTTAATTTAATCAGCGTGCAATGTTTTGTATTAGAGCTCGCGCTTTTTTATTTTTTTTTGTCAGTAAAGTCCTCCGCCGGCCAGGTAATGCAAAAAATTATTTTGCAGACTGACATCAACTGCGTTATGCAGGCGCGTGTGAGGTAAGGTCAGTTATCGCCTCATTGTTCCGACGTGTGACGCCTGGCTCAATTTACGAAGTTACTTTACCAATGTCAAAAGTTTCTAAAATTAAAAGTAGTCAAAATGTTCGCTTGTACATGAATGGGCATCTGCATATGAGTGATGGCTCTGCTTATAAATAAATTGTTTTGGTGGTGCGCCTGCGCTGTCATCGGCATTAAAATAAATATACGAACCGTTTATCTCAATGAAAGTGATTAACCAAGCTAGAGCATTTTTTCTGTTAGCCAAAAGCGAGCAACTGGTAGGAGCATTTCGTGCGTGTTTTCGTTTTTATATTCAGCCACGCGTATCGCCTTATGGGCACTTCATTTTATGGTCAAATAAAAATTATATTCATTATTATGCAGCGAAAAACGTAACGAAATTCCAACTATTTGGCCAACAGAATTGCGTACACTCAGTTGCTCAGCCACCTAAAAAAAAAATTAAGTATTATACGAAAATGACCGTGCCAAAAAAATATTTACCTCGAATTGCACATCTTAATGACCTTGCCATTTACTTGCGACACAAATTTCACCGTTACGGTAACGGCGTTTTCGTCAACAATCTGCTCCACGGAGTGGACCTGATCCACTAGCAGTGTTCGTTTTCTCAAGTTTGCGCTGTGAAAGAAAATTTCGCTGTCCACTATTTCTTTGGATCTACATCTCAGTGTACTGTCGAGATAGAAACAAATGCAAACAGCACGGCGTCTATCACGCTCCGCTGTTAGAATTTATTTACGTCACGCTTATACTTGGCTCGCAACACAAATACACTAGAGACATCCATGATACAAAAATATACCGCTCTAACATCTTTTTGTTACCGCCCAAGTACAAGCGCATCGAAGATAAATTTCAACTGCTAAGCGCTGTTCGCCTTTCTTTCTATCGCACCTGTACATTTTCCTAATCATGCGAAGCTCATCAGCGTTCAAGCACGAGGGAAAAAGCACGCGACTGCGCAAACACATTTGTAGGCAGCTCAACGCGTGCAAAGCACGCGCAGAGCTGGCCTTTTTCAAGAGAAAGCGCGCTACTCGCGTAGCCACTCAGTGGGAGGGATGACCGGCCGTGGCCTGTCCGGTCAGTTGTGAGGAGTCGGCCGGAGAGGGCGCTTTTCACTGCCCCCCCCCTCCGAAGCTGCTGTCTCCTACTGGTCACCAAGACAGTCTCCACTGTGGTGGCTCGGGCATACCGCCAGAAGGTGTGGCGCGATATACAACATAGTGAAGCCTTTGCTTGCCAGCAAAAATGGAACGTACGTTGGTGAATGATTTTCTCTCACATGCCGCCGCAATCCACGCTGCCATCCCGGTTCCGGCAGGAAGAGGCGAAGTACCGGAGCCTCCTCGACGTGAGTGGAGCGGCGTTTCCTCATCCTTCTTTGTCGCCCGCGCCACTGCCATTATACAGGGTGGTTCACCTAACACTTCACACAAGTTTTAAAAATATGTGCTTTCTGAGTTAGAAGAACGCTTTTTTCGCCATAGCATTGCCAGCGATGTAGCGCATCAGAATACAGCTAGGACGTGCAAACGAGCAAGCTGGTTAACTAATATTTAGCAGTTAACTTTTAACTAAACCGTTAGGCTCCTTAATTAGCTAGAGGCGTGTAGCCCACCGTAAGCAATATCCATATCAGTATTTAGAATTTCGAAAACGCGGTTACCCGCGGTGCTGTGGCCCGACAAATTTTGGCTACATCGAGCCAAAATACATGCGCTTTGGAGAAGCTTAAGGGCAAAGAAACCTCTCCAGTGCACGTAACTCATCGAAATTGCCAAAGTTTGTTGGGCCACACCGCCAAGGGTAACCATGTTTTCAAAATTATGAAAAATTGTAAAACTAAAACTGTGCTTACAATATGGATATTATTTGCGGTGGGCTACATGTCACTTAATAATTAAGGTGCCTAACAGTAATAGTTAAAAAGTTTACTATTCAATATTAGTACCAGCCTGATAGTTAGCACGGCTTAGCTGTATTCTGATGCGCTACACCGCTGACAATGCTTTGCCGAAAAAGCGCTCTTCTCACCCAAAAAGCCTATTTTTAAAAATTGTGCAGTCTTAGGTGAAGCACCCTGTATAGTGCGCCCAGTATGAAAGTGCACGCTAACGGCGTTTCGTTCTGGCGTCGATTTTGCTGGGACAATTGCAGGCGACGCCCTTATACGATACAAACTCTCTATACAAGCTCTCAACGCGTGCACATATTGCACTTCGGCAGAGAAAGGTTGTCGTGCGTAAATAGTAATCCGATTTAAAATTATACCGATTCATTGATCTGAATTGAATGTCAAGTGTGCAAGTGTGAGACAAAGTGTCGTGAGGTAGCAAAGATTTTATCGGCTTGCTTGAAGTCGTGGCGGTTTTTCCCAGTGTTTTTGTGCCTGTGCCTTGTACAGAAAGTTGCGCCTCTAGCTGCAGTTGCATCCGCAAAATGTGTCAAATTAAAGCTGACCTCCAAAGACGCGATTAAAGTTCTTGTTGAAAAATGCAGACGTGGCAATAGCTAGCGCATGTTTCGTGTATATATATGCTTGATCGAGCCCGACAGCTAGAGCTCTTGGGCTGGTTGTGCCAGACCTCATGGAAACTAGGGTATATCGATCCTCTGCTTTTTTCTCTCGGGAAAATACGCAATATGCCGTGATAACGGCTATTTTTATACATCTGTTGCTTCGCAACACTGGCGGTACCAACGCCTTTCGCTTCATGACACTTCTCTGCATTTCTTCTCGGACGTCAAAGCGCCGACCTCTACTGTCTTTTGCTGGTGCGAGAATGCACTCCTGACAACGAACTCAGAACACGCACAAATTATGTTGTGCGGCGGGTTAATGCAACGGTGTACAGTCGTTTGACGTCACTTTGGGAGCTTATAGCTATGACCTATAGGACGAGTAGTAATGGTGTCAAATTGGTACGCAGAATACAGCACCTCTAAATGACACAGATGCCTCCAACCTGCCCCCATTATACTTTAAACGTAAGGACCATTTCATTTGCTACACTACTAAAGTGTTTGGCAGCCTGTCCGCCAGAGTATGAGTGCACGCGCAGTGCCGTCGTGAATAGAGTAGGCTTATATGGAAAACTATTTAACTCAGTCGGGTTCGGCGGAATGCTTTCTAGCGAAACATAAATAGGGGACAAGGCAGACCATAGTAGAAGAAAGAAAGGCTAGCATAGAAGAAAGAAGAGAGTTAAAGAAAACATGAACCAAGTAGCCCTAAAAAACACGCTGCTGAAAAGAAGTGCCTTTGTGAGGAAAACAAAAGTTCTGAGGACATTTAAGTCAGCTTTCGTGGAGGAATGCGAAAGCATGTGTTTTGAGGAAAGGAAACGTTTTTTTACTAAAGAAAAGGGCGCAGTAGCTCTCACATCTCGACATAATTTACATTTTGCTTCCACATTTTTCGGACACCTTTTCGCCGACATAGCCTGGTAATACTTTGGCATTAATAAATTAAATTTGAATCCAGGGGGACGTCTTAGTTGACATTAATACACCACTCAGAGGAAAATATTTACAGAAAAATTTAATGATTCCTCGTGTGTCTAGTAGATAGCAATCATGGCCTCCAGATGTGAAATGCCTTGACTTGCGGGTTCCTTCCACAGTATCCTTGAAGACGCCAGTGAAATCACAACTTGCCTCTTGGTTCTCCGCAACAGCAGGTCACGCGACATAGACGATCTCAAAATTCTGCCGGTAAAATATGTAGCTAATGCAATTAGCCCAGCCTCAGAACACATCTTAGTTGTTGCCTCGAGTATGCAGTGTTTTCCCGAGCAATGAATGCGGACTGCCAAAGTAATTAACCGTTGTTCATAAAGGTGGAGACAAAAATGACCTATCGAATTATTGCCCAATTTCTATTCCCTCCTTTTTCTCGAAGTGTTTTAAAAAAAAACATACTATGCAGGCGAATGCCGAGTTTCAGCGAGAAATGCAACATATTAACGCTTAGCCAGCATGCTTTTAGGAAAAATTTCTCGACAAAAACTTCACTTCTAACACAAAAATAACTAATTATAGAGCTCTTTGAACGAAGCCTTTCCACTCTCAACATTTTTATTGACTCTTCGAAAGAGTTCGATCGCATCAATCACAAAACAATTTTGGCCAAACTCGAGCACTGTGGTTTCGGCGGATAATTTCTTCAAATAATTCCTCAGTTCCTTCCTCCGTTCCCGTGTCCAACAAGTAACAGTAAACAACGAGTTATAAAATTTTAAACGCCTCTCTTCTGGTGTTCCGCAGGGCAATGTCTTGGGACCACCGCTTTTCTTCATTTTTGCCAACGACACAGGACATAGTCTGCATAAGGAATCTTAAGGACATAGTCTGCATAAGTAAGATTCCAGCTTTTGTCATTTACGCAAGTGGCAACACTCAGTTCTTCCGGTCTGCGCAGGTGCGAGATCTAGAACAGCAAGCTACAGATGGTTTGCGTCTACTCAAGTGAATGGTCTGAATCAAATGCGATAATCATAAAAATGGAAAAAAGCAAATTTGTAGTTTCTAGGCCTCGTAATCGCAGATTTGCCTAAAGGTGGGCCTTTCACTCATTCCAACAGCTCCTGCGGTCAAAAGTCTATGACTAGGAGTGCTTTTTAATGAAACTTTATCATGGGATGAACACGCTCAAATGGTCGGGGGCAAGTAGTTGCAGGTTGTTGGTATAGTCTCCCGTCACCATCCCCGTGGTTCCCTTGGCACTTAGAAGTGCTCTTTTTGGGAATGCTCCGCCCGGCACCTCCCTCCACTCGATGCAAAAAATTACCTTGGGCCCAATTTCGAAAAGAAATTCTGGCTACGGGCCTGCATCCAGTCCACAGTTTTGACGTCGCTGACTGGGAGGATATAGTGGTCACACTATGGGCAGTTGTTTGCCTATAGTGTGTGCAGACTTAAAGGACTATAGACACTTAATTTTATTGCGCGTTTTCTTCCGTCAAACGATTCGTTAGATTAGAATACATAGATTACTGGGTGGTATTTGCGTACAACCACCAAATAATTTATGATTCAATTTCTTCTCTCATGCTGTTTCTGTTTTGTTTTCATCGACCGAACGACGGCTGTGACGTCAAGTTGATGTTTTGGTTGCTTGATCGACTAGAAAAATTTTAATATAATCGCTGACTTGTAGTTTTAATTCACTACAACGTTTAAACCAGCCTCTTCAAAGACCTGGAATGACAAAAACTACCTGTCAGCGATTATATTACAGTCTTTCTAGTGCATCACGTGACCACAACATCAATTTGACGTCACAGTCGTTCGGTCGATGAAACCCAAACAGCGTAAAGAAAAAATTCAATTATAAATAATTTAGTGGTCTTACACGAATACCACAGGGTGCTTCGTGTATACGAATGTCTAACGGTGACTTCCAATCGCAGAGTTGGAGCACTTCTGGAGCAACATTTCCTACTCTTTTCGGAGCAACTCTATTCAAAACGCAGATCTGAGCCACGGATCGCGTCTTCCAATCGTAGATAGGGAGCGGTTGCCGAGCCGAGATTGCTCCGTGGAGCAGTCGGGACTGCTCCGCCGAAATCGGCGGATCCGACCGGAAGTTTGTGTGACGTTCTTATTCAGCGGCGATAGCGGCGCCCTACATGCTCTGGCCTGCATGCTCTGGCCAGAGCAAGTGTACTAATAATAATAATTAATAATAATTGGTTTTTGGGGAAAGGAAATGGCGCAGTATCTGTCTCAATTATCGTTGGACACCTGAACCGCGCCGTAAGGGAAGGGATAAGGGAGGGAGTGAAAGAAGAAAGGAAGAAAGGGGTGCCGTAGTGGAGGGCTCCGGAATAATTTCGACCACCTGGGGATCTTTAACGTGCACTGACATCGCACAGCACACGGGCGCCTCAGCGTTTTTCCTCCATAAAAACGCAGCCGCCGTGGTCGGGTTCGAACCCGGGAACTCCGGATCAGTAGTCGAGCGCCCTAACCACTGAGCCACCGCGGCGGGTGGAGCAAGTGTACTCCAATCGCAATTTCAGGTCGCGCGCTCTGCGCCGGATTCAGGCGCTCTGTCACAGAGCGTGCAGACCGCTCCGGGCCTGCGATTGGAATTCACCATAACGCATCGTTTGAAAGAAGAAAACACACAAGCAAACATTTGGCGTTTATAGTCGTTTAAAAGCAGCTTCGCGCTTCTGCAGGCTGTGCTCGGCGACGTCCCGACGGCTGAGCTGCGTTACTCGGCCGAAGAGAAGAAGCTTGTGGTGCGCCTGCATGACCGCTGCACGAGGTGAGAACTATCTGGTGCTCTCACTGCCGCCGTACTCGGAGGAAACGCTTGTAGCACATGGCACCTTTACTAGACAGCGCTTGGAAGCGCTGAATCTTCGGTGGCAGCCTCAGCGAGTCGAATCCTGCCACATTATTTTGCCTTTGGCTTCTGGCGCACAACGCAGACGGCTATGGGTGAACAACAGAACGGAGCAGTTTTACGAGCATATATAGCGCCTCAAAGATGTTTTTCGTGGATGTCGAGAAAAGTGGATTTGGGATTCTTGCGCCTTGCACGGTTCATGGTTCTCGGGAGGCGTTGCTTCAGGTGGAGAGCGAAGAGCGATACGGCCTCCGTACAGGGTTCGCGGAGGTTTTGAGGAGGCGCGCCCGCACCATGGACTTGGGAGCGGTTTCGCGACAAGCGGTGGTTACGCGCAGGTCTCAACTGGAAGCGCTGAAGCCGAGCCCTGCGGAAATGCTACGTGCCGAGAACGACAGCCGAGTGCGTGGCGTGGCTGTCACCGTTCGCGGCGGCGGTGACTACGACTTCCTCTCGCGCTACTTCAGCCCCTGGAACGGCATCCCCGAAGACCCTGTCACTGGTAATTAAGCTATGTTTGCCTAGTCCTTCTGGGAATTTCTGTCATTTTTTATTAGTCCCACCACAGTATTAGTATTAGTCCTGGGCAACCCGCGTGGGTGCCTATGGACCTCGCCGTGTGGCTATGGATGCGGTCCAGCCAGTGCTAATTCATGACAAATTCATGACAACGAATTTTTTTTTTCGAGAAGAGTCCGATAGAAGTTTGCATCACCAGCATGCACCACTACGAAGCACAAGGGTAGCACGTTCCTCGTAAACTTCCTCTTTTCATTCTTCCCAGGATCTGCCCACACTGTACTCGGTCCTTATTGGGCAGCCGTTCTCGGGAAGGAGGAGCTGAAAGGTAGGCTATTCTTAATATCTCGAACGTTATAATTCTCAGCTAAGCCAAATGATGCATTCGGTAAACACTAAACCATAAGTTAAGCGACGACATTTTATAGGAACAGCGCAAAATACATGTCGGGGCTACAAAAAGGAAAGACAACACATGTAGGAGTTCTGCTCCCTGTCCGGCGTGCTGTTCACATATGACTGCGAGCCAACTAGCCCAGCTTCGTATAGGCTTGCTAAACGGCAGCCGCTACATGGCGGCTTGGCAGCTTCTGCAGAGAACTGAGTCGCGGGTTTCATACCTGCCCGCGGCGGCCGCACTTAGATTATAAAAACGGAAAGGGACCTGTGAGCTGAATTGGGTGCACGTTAGGGAGCCTCGTGTGATCTTTTAATCTAAATTTAACTAGAGTCCTCGACTAAAACGTTCATCACAGCCAAGTGTAGTTTTAATTGGACGGAAAGATCCACGATTCTAAAGTTAAGCAACACCGACTTTAGCGTCTACACGAATCTATACTCATCGTGGTTTGTCCAGTGACACACCTGTGTTGATGCTTTTATGTGTGTACAGGCTGTCTCAGCTAAATGTTCCCAGGGTTTTCAAAAGGACGGAGCGTTCCACACGAATGGCCAGAACTTCATTGAAGACTTCACTGCCTGAGCTAACCTGATAGGTGACTTGAGGCGGGGGTCTTGACTATACTCCATCTCATAAGTTCCTTGCAGCGCTATAAAGGTAGAGATCTCCTAAGCCAATCAGGAGAGCGCGTTAAACGTGTTCTTCCCCACCTCGTGTGCGTGTCGTCTGTTCGCGGCGTACACAGATATGGTTAGAAGATGGTATAAATCGACGCCGTCTGCGTACCATAAGCTGATTCACGCTTACGTACGTTAAACGCAAGCATTTCGCGGAGAGTTACGCCATTTGCCACATCAGAAACCTTTAGCATGCCGTGTACCGTTTTTAGCGTTACCGGATTACCGGGAGCCCTCCCATCGCCAGTGCGCACGCGCTGATTGGCCCCGATGTGGCAGGCGCCCTCGCGCAGCTATCGGGTACCTGGCGCCACCTGGCGCCTTCAAGGTCATCTGCGCATGCGCACTGACGGCGTTCGGGTTCGAGGGTGGACACCCTGGAGGAAGGAAACAACTCAGGAGAGGCGATTACGTCGCATTTCTTGAACCCGGCTTGGATCATTGGCTTTCAATTGGAATTTGCAATTGGTTTGGTTTTATGGCCGCTTAACGTCCCAAAGCGACTCACACTATGAGGGACGCCGTAGTTGAGGGCTCCGGAAATTTCGACCACCAGGGATTCTTTAATGTGCACGGACATCGCACAGCGCGCGAGTGGGCACAGTAAATTCACCAGAAAATAAAAAATAAACGGATGCCGAAGTTTATTTTTGCATCCAGCTTCAACAGTGATGATTTTCTTTCACTGTGGCCTAAAGCGTTTCAAACTCAGTAACCTCCTAGGCCAGTATTTCATCATCATCAGCCTTACTACACACACTGCAGGGCAAAGGCCTCTCCCATGTCTCTCCAATTAACTCTGTCCTTTGCCAGTTGCATCCACCCTTTGCCTGCAAACTTCTTAATCTCATCCGCCCACCTAACCTTCTGCCGCTCCCTGCTACGCTTACTTTCTCTTGGAATCCGCTCCGTTACCCTTAAGGACCAGCGGTTATCTTCCCTTCGCATTTCAGGCCCGCCCATGCCCATTTCTTCCTCTTGATTTCGACTATAAGATGTCATTAACCCGCGTTTGTCCCTCACCCACTCTGCCCGCTTCCGGTCTCTTAACGTTACACCTGTAATTTTTCTTTCCATGGCTCGCTGCGTTGTTCTTAACTTAAGCTGAACTCTTTTCGTTAGCCTCCACGTTTCTGCCCCGTAGGTTAGTACCGGTAAGATACAGCTGTTGTACTCTTTTCTCTTGAGGGAAATTGGTAAACTGCCACTCATGATCTGAGAGAACCTGACATATGCGCTCCACCCCATTCCTATCCTTCTAGTTATTTCCCTCTCATGATCCGGATCAGCTGTTCAGGCTCTCGCTGCCAATTGTGAACTGCTGTTCCCTTGATAGACTGCTGAAAATTACCTTGGTTTTCTGCATGTTAATTTTTAGACCCAGCGTTCTGCTCTGCCTGTCTAACTCATTGATCATGATTTGCAGTTCACCTCCTGAGTGACTCAGCAAGGCAATGTGATCGGCGAATCGCAGATTATTTAGGTATTCTCCATTTACTCTTATTGCCAACTGTTCCCAATTCATGCCTCACAATACCTCCTGTAAACAGGCAGTGAATAGAATTGGCGAGATCGTGTCTCCTTGCCTGACGCCGTTCCTTATTGGAACTTTATTGCTGACTTTATGGAGGACTATAGTAGCTGTGTAGTTGCTATATATATCTTCCAGTATTTTTGACATAAGGCTCTTCTACCCCCTGATTACGCAATGCCTGTATTACTGCGGAGGTTTCCACTGAGTCGAATGCTTTCTCGTAATCAATGAAGGCTATATATAGAGGTTGGTTGTATTCTGCGCATTTCTCTTATCACCTGCTTGATAGTGTGAGTATGATCTATTCTGGAATATCCTTTACGAAAGCCTACCTGATCATTTGGTTGATTAAAGTCTAAGGTTGCCCTGACTCTAATAGCGATTACCTTAGTAAATACTTTGTAGGCAACGGATAGTAAGCTGATCGGTCTGTAATTTTTCAAGTCCTTGGCGTCTCCCTTCTTATGAATTAAGATAATGTTTGCATTCTTCCAAGCTTCTGGTACGGTCGAGGTCATAAGGCATTGCTTATACAGGGTGGCTAGTTTTTCTAGCACGATGTCCCCTCCATCCTTCAACAGATCTGCTGTTATGCGGTCCTCCCCAGCTGCTTTTCCCATTTCCATTGCTCCTAAGGCTTTCTTTACTTCCTCTTTCGTCACTGGCGGGATGACGCATTGCTATGCACTACTGTCTATCTCATTAACGCTCTGATTATATTGGCTACTGTACAGATTTGTGTAGAACTATTCGGCTACGTTAACTATCTTATCCATATTGCTAATCACATTGGCCTGCTTGTCTCTTAACGCATACATATGGTTTTTACCTATGCCTAGTTTCCTCTTCGCCGCTTTTAGGCTACCTCCGTTCTGTAGAGCATGCTCGATTCTCTCCATATTAAACTTCCTTATGTCGGCTACCTTGCGATTATTTATTAACTTCGATAGCTCTGTAAGTTCTATTCTGTCGATAGGGTTAGACGCCCTCATGCTTTGGCATTCTTAATCAGATCTTTCGTCTTCTGTGATAGCTTGCCGGTATCCTGTCGAACTGTCCTACCGCCTACTTCTACTGCGCACTCCGTAATGATGGCTGTCAGATTATCGTTCATTGTATGGACATCAAGATCGTCTTCCTCAGTTAAAGCCGAGTATCTGTTTTGCAGCGCTATCCTAAATTCCTGTACTTTCCCTCTTACGGCTAACTCGTTAATGGTCTTCCTCTTCACTAGCTTGTTCCGTTCCCTCTTCAAGTCTAAGCTATTTCGAGAGCTTACCATTCTGTGGTCGCTACAGCGCACCTTTCCGAGTACGGCCACATTCTGAACGATGCCAGGTTGAGCGCATATAGTATGAAGTCGATTTAATTTTTAGTCTCACCATTGGGGCTCTTCCAGGTCCACTTCCTGTTTTCCCGTTTGCGGGAGAAGGTATTCATGATCCGTAAATTACTTCTATCTGCGAATTCAACTAATAACTCTCCCCTGCTATTTCTAGAACCTATTCCGTAGTTACCGACCGCGTGGTCGTCAGCCTGCTTCTTGCCCACCTTCGCATTGAAGTCTCCCATCAGTACAATGTACTGCGATTTTTCTTTATTCATTGCCGCTTCTACGTCCTCATATAAACGTCTGGTCATCATGGCTGGATGTAGGCGCGTAGGCCTGCACCATTTTCAGCTTGTACCTCCTATTCAGCCTAATTACAATAGCTGCTACCCTCTCGTTAATACTATAGAACTCCTCTACGTTGCCAGCTATATCCTGATTAATGAGTAATTCAACACCTAGTTCTCGCCTATCCCCTAATCCTCGACAGCATAGTATGTGTCCGTCCTTTAGTACTGTATACGCCTCACCTGTACTCCTAACTTCGCTAAGCCCTATCACACCCCATTTAATTCCCGCTAGTTCCTCGAACAGCACTGCTAGGCTATCCTCACTAGATAAAATTCTAGTATTAAACGTTGCCAGGTTCAGATTCCAATGGCGGCCTGTCCGGAGCCAGAAATTCTTAGCACCCTCCGCTGCGTCACAGGTCTGACCACCGTTGTGGTCAGTTGCTCCGCAGCCGCTGGGGACTGAGGGCCGAGGGTTGATTGGTTTGTTCATAGAAGGTTGTGGCCAAGTACTACACCAGGGTGGCGAAGTCTTGTTCTGGTGAGGGAGTGCGTTGTCGGTTCTGGTCACCGAGATCAGGCCGCACCCCATGCAGGCCTCGTTATGCAATTCCATCGACACGCGGTTTTTTTTTTTAGTATTTAGTGCTCCACATGTAAAATGCGCTTTGGGTGGCTGTAATGGCAGGGAAACTGATTGTCCGCACCCTATCTGCATGGTAAACGGAAGGTGTTAGAGACCACCGGCGGCTCAGCCTAAGAGAGCCGTTTTAATAGGTATTCATGCGTGGGAGAATTCATCAAACTCTCCCGCAGCCCAGCTCGTCCCATGAATCACGGAGCGAAATTTGTAAAGGCCGAGCAACGCTCCCTGCGCACCTCTCCCCCCCCCCCCCACCCCCCCCTCTTAGGGGGAGGTTGGCGTCACCGCGCTAGGCATGACGTTTTTGTGACATGTGCATGCTACACCCTGGTGAGGCATAGAATTCTCCGCCGTGTGAAAAGCCCACTACAGAAGTCGGACCGCGGTCCTCCACCGAAGGTCTTGGCGTCGGCTTACGTACAAGGTGGGGGCTCACGGAGGTGTGTGGTTGGCTCGCGAGCGCGTGTTAAAAGCACACCAGCGGAAGCCGTCGCCTCGCACTCCGCCCCACTGCAACAAGTAATGAGATGGGGCAGTGCTTGTTCGAACCCATGGAGTCGCACTTAAAAACATCTGCCGACTCCCCAGCGAAGAGACATAACGGACACGAAGCGATTTGGTGTTTCGGGTAGTGTCTATAGCTGGGCAAGTTTTCGACAGTTTGATGCTACGAACAAGTCAGCCGCGGAACGGTTGAGTAGTGGCGCTGTTGACGGCTTGACGCGCACAGTGATGTGGGCAACCGGTCTTCGCAGCCCACCAAGCATCGGCCCGCGGAGGCGACCTCTTCCTCCGCGTTCCGACCGGCGGACATCGGCTCCAAATCGGAGGTGACGCCGCGGTGGTTCTCAGGGGGGAACTTCTCATCTGACGCGTCGGCAGCCGGAGTACGTCACCTGCCGCATCACGTGCGAAGGGCGCATGTGCGGCCCCTGTAAGCGGTGACAAAAGCGAGAACGATGCACTGCTGCATGGAGGGCCGCCGCAAGATGAACACATGCTTCGGTGACGTATATCCCTTGCTCAGGCCGTGTTCAGAATACGCGTTTTTTCTTTCCCGAAAAATATTAGCGGAGATGCATGCTTAAGATGCATTTTTAGCCCAAGAGAATGATATCTAGCTCGGCAAGAGACGTTGTGAAGCTTCGTCTGATGTTTTATACTGGCAGATTTTCGTTTCGTCCTAGACGCTGCCACATTTATCGTGACGCATATGTGCAACCCACGGTGTATTTACATGCAGACTTTTTTTTTTCTCTTATGCTTGGTTTGTGAGTGTAATAAAAGCAAAATAAATATGGCATCAGATTCTTCCACACTACGGCACAGTAGTGCTTTCATGCACACCGAATCACGGCCGGACAGCAGAGGCGGCGGAAACGCGCGCCGACGACGCTCGAGTCCGGCCGTGACCAAGCGTGAAACTACTGCGCGTGCGTGCGAGTGGCTTCGGAGCAAACGGAGGTGGAGCCAAAAAAAAAAAAAACGTGAGAGGGCCGCGCATCCTCTTCCTCCTCCTCCAAGCAGATCTGGCAGCAGCGCTGCAGTTTTGAGGCAGCTCGGAATTTATTCGGATGCGCGAGCGGCTACTTCGGCTGCGCATCGCGCGTTGGGGTGGACGCGTCTATTCGAAATAGCAGCGCTTTCCGCTCCGACGTCGATGCGCTGCCTCGACCCCATCACAATGCTGTGAATTCAGTGGTGGGAATGAGCAAGAGTGCCTTAGAGCAGGTGCCATCCGTTCCGTAGCAGACACGTGCACACGAGCTTCTGAATAGAAGGTCAAAACATAACTTACAGCCTTTTATTCATCAAAGTACTTCTCATAGCTGCCACGAAACAAAATACAGCTAAGCACACACCAGCAGATGAAAATAAAATTGCATATGACGAACAATTACCTATAGAACTTTACCATAGAATAATTTGTTTTTTCCACGGTTATCAAAAAAAACTGCAGCGAATGGCACACGACGCATAACAGGTGTAAAAAAAAACAAGCAATATCGCAAAAAAGGTGTAGCAGTTAGACTCTTGTGACCAGCTCTTTTCGTCCACAGAAGAATTAGCATCGCAGATAACATGCAATAAGCACAAAAAAGTGACCAAATAGAGGTTCGTAGGCAGGACCGCATTAAAAATCAATCTCTCTAAAAAACTGTCACAGAATACGGCGCAGTACAATACATAAGTAAAGTATCTTCCTAGGTTGCGCCCTAAATTTGCCAAGCTTCGAAGACGGGAGTGGTGGGAGCTCGCGTCGACTGTAAGCGTGGCGTCAAAATCGTGAGAACTTCGCGCCGCGCAAGCGGATTGCTTGTCGTTTCACGGCATGACATGCGGGCAGCGAACATTGCCTCGTGATGGTGCTTTCTTTGGCTTCCAAGCTTCTTGACAGCGGGAGTGGCGCGAGCAGGAAAGCCAGCTGCGCTATCCTGCTGTGCGCTCCCGCCATCCTCGGTGCGAGAAGACGCTAGTGCCCGAGCCCCTCCGGTAGGATGGAATGGTCCTTATTTACAGAAGGACCGAAGGAATAAATTTTACTAACCAAGAGTTTACGCGGGTGATCAGGATCTCCCATGTCGAAGGCCGGCCTCCTGACCCGGTCGATCGGCTTAAAGGGTCCGTGAAAAGGGTGTTTGAGCTCGGCCTGAACACCATAGCAGAAAGGGACAACGTCCTGCAGTTACCCAAAGTCATACGAGAAGCAATTAAAGTGCTCCCCTTCCTATGAAATGCACACCCGGTCCACAATCAAGCACGAAGACTTGCCCGCGCCAAAGCCCTCGCTGTGGACGCGGCAAGGTTTCCCGACGAGACAGCTTTCGTGGATGCAGCCTACATACCGGGAAAGCATGCCTACTCGGAAGCAGTAATCGACGGACACGAGCGAACGCGCAGCTCACTCACGCTTTACACCAAGAAGCCAGAGGTAGCTGAACAAGCAGCGATAGCACTAGCTCTCAAAGACTCGAGCTTCACAACTGTCTACAGCGACTCTAGAGCAGCCACACGAGCTTTCGCCAAGAGCGGAATAGACAAGACGACGCTACGAATCTTAGGCGGAAGTAATATCACCGATCCCTCCATCGTATGGTTCCCCGCCCACATGGGTAGCTTAAGGGGCGATCTGCGGAATCTCAACGAGACCGCACACGAGGCGGCGCGAGGACTCCCCGACCGCGTCCCTCCGGTTTCCTCCGCTACCCCACATATGGAGTACATGTAGGGATCAATTATTCACGTACAACGAGCTCACTAAGCACTTTTATTTAGGCAGACGAGAGTCTCCTCTCCCGGATAAGAAATTAACCCGCAGCCAGTCGGTCACGTTACGCTTGCTCCAAACGAACTCATACCCCAACCCCTGGCGCATGAAGCCCATCGACCCAGACTACGACGGACATGTGTGTGAACAGTGCAGTGAACGTGTAGAATTGAACCATATGCTGTGTGGTTGTGCATCGACCATTGCGCAAGGACCATTGGACCAAGGACCATGTGCAAGGACCATTGGGACAAAGCGCTAAAAAGTGCTTCCCTACACTAACAGCTTCGGGCTGTCCAGGAGGCCCGCGCGGCGGCGGGGAGCTTCGGGCTCTCTGTGCCGACGTGGGAGCTGCCCTACACCTGGCGCCTAGCCGAGTGTCCTTCAGGACCCCTACTGTGGGATATAAAGTTTTACCACCGCCACCAGGTTGTCTATAATACACTTGCATTATGTAGAGTATAGGCCACCGAGCGTTCATGCCGCGCACAAGACCTCCAAAGCGAGTCGGAGGAGGAGGAGGGAAACTTTATTAAAGAAGAGGTCTTAGGCGCGGGTTGGGGTGACGTTCACCTCCCCGCGGTGGGCTGCTCTTCTAGGCCGGACGCCAGGTGGCCGTCCGACGATGTCGTTCGGCGACCTCTTCGGCCCGCTCCGTGTCTGGAGTTGAACCTCCGGGTCCGAGCTGAGCAGCGCGGCCTCCCACTGCGATTGTGGCTTGTCTTGGCTACATGAGCATAGTATGTGTGGTGTGTCTGCCTTATGGTGCCCACAGAGAGAACAGACGCGAGTCGATCATTAATACGTACAATATGATTTTTAAAAATTCGCGCTTCCACGCCTCGGCCGACCAGCGGTGCCAGGCTTTTGCCTGAATTCGCGCGCAACGCGTCATGCAGCGCTCGTTACGTCAGCAGCGGCGCCGTGCCGACCTTCCTCCATGGCGCGGTCGAAAGCTCCCCCTCGTGCAACTCCCGCGCGTCGGCAGCCGGCAGAGGGTCGGAGTTGGTGGGGCCGGCGGAGGAGCGCCGACATTTCTGTATAAGTGGCTAGAGGAGAGAGAAAGACGCGAAAATTAAAATTTTAACTAGATAACTCAGCCTCCACAAAACGCATTAAAGGAATTTTTGCTGGAGGACATTTGTGAAGCGGCGTCCTTCAACGTCCTAGGCATACCGCAACATTATAGGCTGCGTTCCAATTCTTTAGACGTCCGACAAGACGTCTAGGAAGACGTCTACATGTCCATATATTTTGGAACTTCTCTACTACTCACGCCGCCTCGCGGCATAAAAATGGAACTAAAGTCTGTGGACAGTTATACTATAATTCTCTTAAACTTAGCAATAACGATTATTAAAAACGTGCTTTCAACAGACTGCACATTTTTTTGCTGCTATAATTTTTCGCGTAAATCGGGCTGGTGGCAGCAACTATCGGTCAGTCTACTTGTAGCAGACGGGGCCGCTCTCCGGAGACGACGCTAAAGAGATATGCGATTATTCTTTTATTATTGATGCTAAACTGTACATGTCCTCGAACGTGCTCGTTCAGACGGTCCTGTAAACATAAGAAAGAATACGAAAGACTGTAAACACAAAATTAATATGCGCGAAAGGTGGTACGGCTACTATACACTGCAACAGAAAAACACATTCGTGCCATTAAACCGGCTGTCTGCCGTACGTAGTACTCGGCGACGGCGAGAAATCTAAAGACAGCAGCGAGCTTTAATCCTGCACAGACTAAAATCAATTCGCAACATGCCGGCACCGTTAGGTGTCCTAGTTCTGGGAATGTAGAGATGAAAAAAGAATGTGCACGAAAGAGTTGATGCAGCTATCACAGCAACAGAAAAACACCACGTTTAATACATCGAGAAAAATTGGCTTGAGTTCCTTTCATCTGAACATTAGATCAGCAAGGCATAAAGAAGATGAGCTTACTATCTTTCTAAATGAATTTGTTTTTGACTTCGACGTAATAATGTTGACAGAAACATGGTATTCAACGGATACAGAGGTTTACAGGCGTGATGGATATAATAGTTTCTTCCTAAACAGACCTAATAAACAAGGTGGGGGGATTGAAATCCTTAGCAAAAATAATCTAGAATGTGAAATAATTCCTGAACTGTCTCTGTTGACTGAAGATTTTGAATGCCTATGCTTGAAATCGAGAAACTACATTTACTGCGTGATCTACCGACCACCAAACGGTCATTTCAATAATTTCATTTCCCACATTGAATTGCTATTCAACTACGTGAATGTAAATGATTTGGAATTATTACTTGCGGGTGATTTCAACGTTGATGTGCTAAAATCTTGCCCTGCGCAGGAGACCTTTCATTTGACAGTAGAAGCAAATGGTCATGCTATCTTTACTAAAACTGCAACACGTGTTACAATGTACACAGAAACTTTGATAGACCTTTTTATCACTAACATTGATGCAAAAAAAGTAATATCAGGAGTTGTATGTAACGACATGAGCGACCACTTTCCCATATACCTTTTTGTTGAATGTGAAGATAAAAGAACGCATGCGCAAACTTCGACGACAGTAATTGTCCAGAACATCACCCCTGTAACCTTGGAATCTTTCTACTCGAGTCTTGTGAATGAAAACTGGGATGTTGTATTCCACTGTGACACTGCAGATGAGGCGTATGAAACATTCATATGCATTTTTAAGCGAATTTACTGTGAACATTTTAGAGAAATTATTTTAAAGCCACATCATAACAACCGAAAGCCCTGGATCAGCCGTGAATGTTTAAGACGAATAAAAAAGAAGGCTAGATTATATAAAAAGTTTGTCAAAACGAGGTCACTTTTAGATTTAAAAATATTTAAGCAATATAGAAATAAGCTGAATTCCTTCCTGAGAAATGAAAAGAGGCGTTTCTTGCAGCATCAGTTCCAACAGGAATCCTGTAAAGATAGTGCAGACGTATGGAAAAAACTAAACAAGTTGCTAAACAGAACACCATCGTCGCCAGTTATCAAAGATCTCGTTTTTCAGGGCCGCCGCATACATGGTAGAGAACTTGCCGAAGAATTTAACAAATTTTTTAAAGATGTTGTCAGCAGTTCTCAAAACCCTCAATCTCTGAGCAGCACAATTCCTAGGAATAGCCGCAGCATTTATTTTGATCCGACAGATGAATGCGAGGTATGTAATATATACAACTCGTTGCAAAATAGCAAATCACGTGATATTGATGGCATACAAATTATTCCAGTTAAATATGTGTTGAACGTAATTGCCCCCTAATGACTTATATATATAATCTGGCGTTATCAACAGGTTGCTTTCCCAAATTAATGCAGATCTCCAGAGTGATTGTACTTTTCAAGAGTGGCGATAAAAACGATATGTCCAACTATCGACCGATTTCTATTCTGCCGATTTTTTCTAAGGGCCTAGAAAGAGTAATTCATAAAAGACTCATGAACTTTTGCAATAAACTTAACCTCATTAATCCGTCACAGCATGGTTTCCGCCCAAACAGGTCTACTGAAACAGCCTTACTAATGCAAAAAGAGATAATCCTGGAGGCACTTGAAAATAGGGAGATGTGCATAGGTGTTTTTGTGGATTTCTCGAAGGCTTTTGATCGTCTAAACCATCAAATACTACTCAACAAGCTAGAAAAATATGGAATCCGCGGTACTGCAGCTTATCTACTAAAGTCCTACCTACAGCATCGATATCAATGTGTAACAATAGATCAGCATGTTTCAACTCTTCAACCTATAACCACTGGAGTTCCACAAGGAAGCATTTTAGGACCGCTACTGTTTATTGTATACATAAACGACATAACAAATATCAGTAACCTTCCAAAATATGTTCTGTATGCAGACGATACCAGTCTCTTATTTAGTGGCAATAATATTCCATTGCTCATTTCAAACACAAACAGTGTGTTAGAAAAGTTGAAATCGTGGAGCGCAGCAAATTCCTTGATAATAAATAGTAAAAAAACAAAAGCGGTACTTTTTCATTACCGGCAGAGTGCCGTTACATCAGATCTTAGGCTAAAAATAGACAACTCTATTATAGAGGTGGTTGACACAGTAAAAACACTAGGAATTTTCTTTAACAAGAACATGAGCTGGGACCCTCACATTAGCTTCTCTTTAACCAATTTATCAAAGTGCGTCGGAATTCTCGCGAAATTTCGCTCCTATCTACCCGTATCGATTAAATTAATAATATACAACACATTATTCATGTCGTATGTTAACTACTGTTTCCTTGTCTGGGGCTCTACTACTCAAACTAACCTGCACAAGATATACATGCTGCAAAAGAAAGCAGTACGTTATATAGCAAATGTTGACTACCTCGCACATACCGAAGAACTGTTTAAGAGATTCAAAATCATACCCGCTCATAAGCTATACGAATTTTTCTTAGCCATAAGATATAAAAAATCCATTTCTCACGGTGACAATTTCTTGACAGCATTGTCATCCCTCGAAACAAACTCAACGCCATACTCGTTTCGAAAACACGAACGTTGGACCATTCCCTTTTGCCGTACAGAACATGGTCGACAGATGATGCGTCATGCAGTTCCAAGGTTACTAAACAAATTCATCCTTGAACGTTTTTCTCTTGAAACATCTAGTACACAAACTCTAAGAAATCATTTTTTGTAAGCCACTGTATTCCCTTTGTGTGAAAAGTGTGACACGAATGACTTTTGCATCTATGTTAACACCAATGTATGGCGTATTAATGAACATGTACCAAGAGTTTATATCGATTGTTCTGAAATTCCTGTATTATATTCTGTTAGGTAGCGTGTGTGGATTTTGTACTTTAAAAAAAAAATTTTTTTGCCCTTGCTGTACGCCATGTAGGGGGGCTCGGGCTCCCTCAAGCGAAAATCGTTCGCTTTTTGCCTGAGCCTGCCCACATCATAATGATGTAAATAAAACTGACTTGACTTGACTTGACTTGACATTAGTATGCCGTTACGCCAGCCGTCTTGACGCCCGGCGAGGCACCCAACGACAGCGATCCATAAAATCAAGACGCTAAGAACCGGCATCTTAAGAAAAGAAAAGACGAGATGCGCGTGCGCTGCAGATACGCGGTTAAAGGTAACTGATTTTCTACAAGTTGAACCCCCCCCCCCCCCCCCCCCCAGACTCGCACAAGCCTCGAATCAAGCTTCAGCGACGTGTTAAATATAAAAAAGGACCATTTTGTTTCTCCTATGATAAAATTTAAAAAATGTGCCTAAACCAACATACCTTGACGACATCGCCAACGGAAACCAGGCTGCAACAGCTGCAACCATGAATTCCACTAAGCCTTCTGACCAGCGCCTTCTCACAGCACAGCGAACGCTCAAACATACGCGTTACACCCTTGTAACGATCCTGTGAGTTCCATTTTCTTGTGACTATAGTGGGGGGGAAAGACTGCTTTGAGCCAGAGGGGAGGGGAGGGGGGGGGGGGAGTCTTGAGCCGTGGCATGCCGCAACAGAGGGGGGGGCACTACTGACGCAGAGACAGAATGGTTGGAAGCAGGTAGAGTGGTCTAATACCCCTGTCACACGGCCAGTTTCAATCACCCTCGAGTCGAGGGTCTTCGAGATTCTCAATCGCCATCGAACTCGCCGCTGCTACACGGCAAATCTCAATGGCCATTGAAATGGTTCTCGTTTCTTACACCACGGATGTGTGGCGCCACAATCGCTACTTTGGATTTTGCAAAAATAACAAAATTATTTGATAAATGTATACTAAATGCTGAAATACAGGCATACGCGAAAGTAGTTCAAAACCCTTTTAATTGCACGTACGCGAGAGACATATGCTTACACTGCTGTAGCCACTCTAATACAAGACGAGCCAAAACCAAGCCAGTCCAACTTTGTCGGAGCGCTGCTTCGTCAGGCTTAAGACCTGGGAAATCGCCATGATATCTGAAAAGCAAGAGCTATTTGTCTCTGGAAACCTTATGCAATGGTAAGAATGGACAAATCGAAGGCGAATACAACAGCTTAGAACACGATATTGCTTTCAGGGATTAGCGACGAAGCTGTTATCGCTGTGAAGCGGGCGGGCAGGGTGCCGCCATGTTGTCAACATTAAGTACGCAAGCAACGCAAAGACTGCAACGCAAAATCAATGCGCTTAATGCGCTTAAAACCAGTCTAATATAATTTTAAAATAATTTTACAGACTGCTTGCATTAAATTTTATGCGAATAATGTTTGTTCGTGTTTTTGCACCGTGAATGTGTCGTGTACGAAAGTGCGCTTGGCGCCGCTCGAAGCAACGCTAGCAACCTTGGGCAGCGCTCGAAGGCCCTCGAAATCTCGATGGAGTTCTGCGCTACTCCGTTGACTCGATAGGCTATTGACTCGATCGCCATTGAAACTGCCCGTGTGGCAGCGCTCGATCGCCTTTGAGTCGATAGACTATCGGTTCGAGGGCCCTCGAAATGCCCGTGTGACAGGGGTATAATAATCCATGCGCACTCGCAACAAGAGTGTAGTGGGTTGTTGTTAGTGGCTATTTAATAATAAAATAACAATGGAAGGAAAATATGCTGCTAGCCGCGGCATCTGCCATCGAAACTTGAAGCAACCGAGGTGCGACTAGCGGGAATAAAAGGACAGGGTGAGGAGCGTAGTGGGCCTCCTAAGGCGCTTGCCGCCGATGACCGCAATGGACGGCCACGTGCACGCTATCACCAACAGCACGCTGCATGCAGTCGTCGGAGGCGCTGAGGAATGCAGGGTGCACGCTATAGGAGTCACCCATTGCTACGATCTCCGCCGCCGCGAACGCCGCCTGAAACAGAGGCATCATGGAGTATAGTAGTTCCAGTGACTTTAGGAGTAGGGTCGTGAAGCGGCGCAAAGGACTTGCGATGTGCCGCCGCTGCATCATTTCGAAAAGGGATGGTGTGGGCACGCCGAGGTGCGCAGGAAAGCTGCCGTGAATCCATAGCTACGACGTCTACGACACACGACAACCCAGTGATGAGAGCAATTTAAGAGCTGCCGCGCACTGGGGCTTGCGCGCGAACGGCTGGGGGCTGCGCGCATAGGGGCGCGCAAGATGGCCTCCGTCCAGCGATGAAGCCGGGCGAGCGACGGGAGGCCATTACTGCACCTCTGCTAGACAACGGCGATTGCCGATGGTCGGAGATGCCTGCAGGGACCGCCGCACCATGCTGAAGTTGGGCGGCAGCAGGGGAACCGCTAGAAGAATGGCACACTGGTGACCGTCGTTCCTGGCGGCACGAAGAAAAAGAAAGACCGCCGTCGCCTGCCTGCGGCAGGGAACCGACGATTTACGTGCGAGAAACGCATGCGCCGAGAGAGATGCGGGTTAACCTCTTCCTTCAGCTGTTCAAACAAAGTTGTTTTATCTCTCAGAACGAAGAGAGCAAGAGCAAAACCTTCTTACCCAGCAGCTTGTAGTGCGAGGGAGAGAAAAAAAGAGGGCGAGCAGTCGATTTTTATTCCTTATTTAAAATATTTGGTCCCGAAACGGTATATCTAGTTACCTCTGTCGGACGAAAATGGGATGCTTTGTTTTTGTTGCTGCTTAACAACCCCGAAAAAATGTTTTTAGACCCTTAATGGGAGCACTGTCATTTTGCTTTTGTTTCTATGCCCTGCCTGTACGGTCTAGAAACGTTTGACAAATGTTGTACTCGGACTGGGACATTCCATCCTTTCTGGGCGCGACGAGAAGCAGCATTGCTTTGACTTCTATGACTTGGTGTTGCTTTTACAAAGCAGCACGCATTCCGCATTGACATAGCCAATAGCACTGCTTGTGACATGTATGACTGTGCAGAGACAATAGAACATCTACTATGAGAATGCCGTGTTTAGCGCCAAAGACATAAGCAGTACTGGGCTCTAGACAGCCATCAATTCTCGCCACGTCACTGAGTACCAGATCCACGGACTGTGGCTACAGCAATAGACGGCCCACAAGGCCTACAAAGCACTGTTTCGATACCTGAAGGTGCCGTGCTTGTGTGAAAGATTGTGATTATACTCCTCGCCTCTTCCATCTTTCCCTTTTACATCCTCTCATTCCTTTTCCCCAGTGCAAGGTGGCCAACCTGAAAACCCCTTCTGGTTAACCTCCATGTCTTCTATCTTCCTCCTTCTCCATCTCCCTCTGAACACAACCACAGGCTGTTGCTGTGCCTGTGTGCTTTGCTCTGGTGGACTTTACCTCATGAATGGTTGTTTCTGCAACTGATGCCCACATTTCCTTAGAAAAGCCAGTCCTTTGATGGCACTACTTGTAAACTGCTACACATATGGACCTGATGATGCTGCTTGGCAAGGGTAGCATGTGCTCAATTGACCGTTGCTGTACTCATTTTGACAAGCGTTGTATGAGCCTATTCGTAATGGAGAGCTCTTTTCTGCTAGCATGTCCTGTAAAGCCAAGACGCATATTTCTTCAAATATAGGGTACATTTAAGGCTGGTCTTCCTTAATTCATGACAACTTCGAACCATAGGTGTACAAAGCAAATACTCTGAAAATGCTGCTCACCACAGTCTGAATTCATCACTATGAAACAATACCCAAAAGCTTTTTCTCACCCTCACGCTTGTAGTGCTGTGGAGGGTCTTCACTATATGATTGTTACATCTGGATAAAGATGCATCACTCAAAAGTGGTGCTAGGCAACAGCAGACACACACGTCTGAATAAAGTGTTGATAATAAATTCCCAAAACCAGATAAGGAATAAAACCAAAAATTCTAAAATGCTGCGAACAGATAAACTCACTCTATCGATGAAAGCCATTGTATTCTTAATTAGCTGATACGATTCCTCACTGCACAGAATATCTCAAGTTGATATACTATTGAGCAAGGCATGAGCTATGCACCTAGTGCACCTACAGGAAAACTAACTGAAATGAAGTTTTTTAAGTGAAGATGTCTACAGGTTCACTAAAATTTGACAATTAGTTCTTAAAGGCTAGCTGCAAAGATAGCGTTAAAAGCCCCATGTCGTAGAAAAGCCGGCGTCGTCACTGGCATCGTTGGCTGTGAGCAAAAAATACACAAAAAATCTCCAGATCAAATGACCTGAAATCATTGCAGCCTGCCCACTGTCTCGGGTAGCAGTTAAATTAATGGTTGGTCGGAAGAAATTGCTCGGGAAGAGCAACTTGAGTCTCACAAGCCCCACCGGTGGCAGCACCTTCCATCACAGGACATAAAATAAAAATAAAATTGCCCAGCCCGCATCGTGTAGAGCACAATGAGCTAACCATCACAGGACAGTGGCGCATCGCTTAACCACTGCGCCAGGAGTGGTATGAGGACTCCCAGGGATCTATGAATGTCAAATAGAGAATGACAAATTCTGTATACATGGTCATTGACTCATTAAATTTACTGTGTCATACCCTTAAGGCAGAGCTAAAGTTTGAGAGTTTCAGTTGAGAAAATGTCAAGCAAAGAGTCTCCTCCTGCTGTAGCAATGCTCTTCTTAAGGCTGTTCACGTTTAGCTCAACATCAACTGCAAGCATGCTTGCCTGCTTGTCTTCACATAATCAAGGGCTGCCTTTTGAACCTGGGGAACAAAATTTTTTGCTACGATCTCACTCCCCTTTTCTTGAAAAAATTAAGGTACAACAAAACTGCCTTCTTTGTCAGCAACAACTATGCCAAGATTCTTGCTCCATAAATAACATGGCTTTTCTATGTGGCTTGCAGATGTGCCCGAGCCAGCGAACACTCCATACCATCAGCAATACATCAATCTTTGTTAACTTTGCTGGAAGCTACTGCACCCCTTCTTACCATACACAAAAGCACCATCGGATTATCGCTAAGTGCATTATAAAACTTTGGGTCACAGCTTAGTACCCCTTCAACATTTTCTAGCAATGTACGCATGCCAAGACATGCAAGCTACCTGGTTAAGTACCACATACCTCCTGCTATTTTTGAGCCTTCTTCCTCACAAACTTAGAAACGTGAATTACCTGCAACAATTCGTTCATTTTAGAAGCATCAAGAGTAAAAGTCTGAAAACCCTTCTGTCACCATTCCAGCCCGAGTAGAGGGTGAAAGTCTGAAAACCTGTCATCATTCCAGCCAGAGTAGATGTGTAGGTAGATTTAAGGTAAATGAGCAAGTTAATGTGCAAGGGTTCAACTTGCTGCTAAGGGTCCAGATGCATAATTTTTGTCGTTTTTGTGGCATGTCTTACAGGTGATAATGGTCAAAAACTGGACTTGCATGTCAGGGAGGTCAAGTCGATGACTGAGGGCAAACACATTATTGTCGCAATAGGATTGACTAGATTGTGGAAGGATTCATATACATAAATCTTCAGTTTCTTGTAACATGGCAAGATATACTACCAGTGCTAAAAAGGCAAAGATAAAAGAATGAATGGTGGCCACAAACGAAAAAATAACATCGAAAAAGGAAAGAAATGAAGACCAAAAATCGCATGTTTAAATTGCTTCGTCCGATGGCCACTGTGTAATTTCTTTTTTTTCTTGTCACCTTCCTCTCTTGGGTATTGATTAAATGATTTTGCAATGTTTATCATTACCTGATGCTGTGTCGGTCAATCACAATGGTAATAAACTTCCCTTTATGTCAAGCGTTCCCAGAAACCACCTCTGATTCTTTTGCACTTCCGACTTTTTAGCACTACCATTGCCTCACCATCTCACAAAAAACCAGCTAGCTCGACTATCTGCTTCAAGTCATCTTCTGAAGTATTAGCTTTCTCAAGGTCTGTGTGTTTTTAATAGAATGTTCTTGCAGACTAGTTGATTCATTTCAATAAAAGGTAGGACTGCGCGAATCAGACAGGACAGAAGACAAACTAAAATGAC
The DNA here is from genome assembly GCF_052857255.1 of Amblyomma americanum. Taxonomy (NCBI): domain Eukaryota; kingdom Metazoa; phylum Arthropoda; class Arachnida; order Ixodida; family Ixodidae; genus Amblyomma; species Amblyomma americanum. Next base: position 195,167,738 of record NC_135497.1, on the reverse strand, counting down.
ACCATGGGCACAGACTTCAAACAGTTTATTCATGAGTGAAAGCGCAATAATGTGTTTTTTGTGTATTTTTGGTTATCAAAGGAAAGACAAATGCGATTAATGTGCGCCATCTTATATCAGTACCTGTGCGAATGACAAAGGTGGTTGCACGCTTCACTTACGCAATTTTATAGCATGTGCCTTCACTCATGGATAAGCAGTTGGAAGCCTGCGCCCATGGAGGCATTTTCGTTTCTATGTCTCCTGTCCTGTCCAATTTGCACTATCCTACCTTTTATTTTATTTTCTGTGTTTCTCTTGCAGATGAAAAGAACACTTTCGTTTTCATTAAACATTTAAGCAATAACATGCAGAGCAGAAAGAACACTGCTTGGTAGTGCATTCAGACAAATCGGTAGCACAATAAAAAAACTACGCCACACGAGTTCATGGAACAATGCAGGTATTTGTAGCAGAGCAGAATAAACACATGCTGCATGCCTGCGCTGCACACGGAACAAAAATAAGCACTGAACACCAAAATCCATGCACACTTCCTCAGAAGCTGTGCCTACCATTTTGGCTGACATTCAAACACTGCACTCAAGGCCCATTCACACTTGCGAGTCACAGAGTTTGTGCAACTTGCAAGTCGCAAACTGCCTACCAATCAGAGGCTCCTCGTTGCTGGTGACAGTCAAGACTCAAGACCAACAATTCTCGTTTTGGATGAGACGCTTCGGAAATCGCGAGTGTGAACTTAAATACTGTCCAGGCACTCCTTGGTCGCAGGCGACAGCCGGTCGCACGCCTCTTGAGACTCGCAAGAGTGAATGAGTGTTCAGACTCAGATTCTCTGCAACGCCAAGTGAAAACCTTCACACTCCTTGCACTTCGGGCTGGCACAGCTTTGGGCTAGCACTATCACTGCCTGTGGCAGTGCATAGTAGTAGCAAATATGCTCTAGACCATGAGAGGTCGCCCAAAATCACTGCAAAGTGTTCAAACGAGAATTCGTTCAACGAGAGGTTCAGTGAGCGTAGATTACTACTTGAATTCCTCATCGACTCCCACAGAGTGACAAAAAAGTCTGCTTTCAGTTTGCAGTTTGACTGTGCAACACCTGCAGGCACCGTAACATAAACAGCACACTCGTCAGTTCTGCCACCGCGTTGGAGAATTTGTTCTTTACATCAGGCAGGTGAGATTCTGCATTCAGCCAATGGCCTCGAGGTCCTCTACCTGAAGGCCACATGCTCTCAGGTCCAGGGAAGTCATGTCACGCGGGCAGCGTGCCAAAAGCACGCTGACTCGTCCACCGATGATGCAGCTGTGGACGTTGAGGCGCTGCAGCTGCGGCATGCCCAGCAAGGTGTCCGAAAGGTAATCATGGAGCCGTGCGTCCGTATGGAGAGAGGCGAAGTTAGAGGATAAATCGAGCACTGCCAGCCTGGGGAAGCGGCTCAACGGCTCCAAAATCATCCGCAGCCCCTCGTTGGGAAGACATTTGAAAGCCACACTGAGGCCGGTCAGCGCATCCGGGTTTAGCGTTTCAAAGAGCCGTCGCAGATTAGCTTCTCCGACGCCCTCAACCTCCAAGTTAACACTTTCAAACCGCAGCCCACATCTCCGTAAGTGGTGGTTCAAAACGTCGATGAACACTGCGAACGAGAGCGGCTCGTCTATGAACAAGTCGCACCGCACTGTGCGCGGACTGCGCAGTGAGTGCTTCCCCCAGCGCCTCAATAGTTTTCTCTGCCTATCTATCTCGCGCTCTGGGAATTCTAGCAGCTCGTGATCAACTCGGAATCCTGTGGCGTCCAGAGAGCGAATCTGGTTACTGTCTCCTCTCAGTGAGAGCTCTACGAAGGTTCTGAAGATAGCTGTTGCCGATGCAGCGCGCCCAGGGTGGTGAACCAGGGGGCAAGAACGCCCAAGAAGAGCAGGTAGACTGACCGAGCTGTCTGGCCACATGGACACCAAAAGTTGCGCAGCTCTGTCACACCCATCTCGCAGAGCTCTAGTGACAAGGTCCCGAGTGAAAGCGGCCGGCAGAGAATGCAACACGCGACGTAGAACACGGACGTCTCGAACGAGCGCGTCGCAGCACATTCCCCTCAAGCTCTGCACCTCGCCGATGACACTCCAGCACCAGCAATACCCATACAGCGTCTCGTTTGGCGCTATGTAGTCCCAGCAGTTTCCTACCACAGACATTGCATTCCGAGGTAGCAAAAGCGGCGCTGGAGTTGAGGCTTCCGACTCCGACTCTTCGCCGACATACAACACTTTCAAAGCACCGACCAAAACGCGCGCACAACTCCAAACACTCCGCTTTACTCTTCAGCGTCTCTGAATCACTTGATTTTAACTTACGCGAACTTGGCTGAACCGTTGAACCAATTGGAGACACAACACAAGCGCAGACTATCAACTGAACTTTTATTCACTGAAAGGAAGCTTTATAGGCGTGATAAAACACAAAAACAACAAAAGGAACCGCCACAACCGATGTACAAAGAAATCAATGACATTTCATTCCTGCGTGATAAGGAACACCACAGCAACAGGAAAACCAAATTCAATCACATCAGGCCAACTCCCGGTACTGTCTACTTGCCTCCAAGAAACTGCGCAGAAAAGGAACTTCCTTATCCTGCAGGCTGACCGACGGTGATGCGGCGCACGCTTCTCTCTCTTTCTTAATCAAGTAAGCTTCTATCAGCTCCCGGCATACCCTATCTTTGTGCCTGAACAAGATACTTGTCCTGTCAAGGTGAGGAAAGCTGTGGTGTTCCTTATCACGCAGGAATGAAATGTCATTGATTTCTTTGTACCTCGGTTGTGGCGGTTCCTTTTGTTGTTTTTGTGTTTTATCACGCCTATAAAGCTTCCTTTCAGTGAATAAAACCAATTGGACTTTGTCTGAAAATGCGCCTTAGAACGGGCTGAACTACAGCGAACTAGGCAGCAACCCATGGCCCTGCAACTAGCTTAACCGAAAATTCAGTGACAGCGCCTGAGATACAGTATCGTCCCACACTGGCAAACGCAGACACGAAGACGTGCGGGCCGATTTTGTGGATTTGTTGATGCCATATTCATGGCCTCCGAGCTATCAATAAAATGATGCCATTTCACTGAGTCCGTCAAAATTTTTTTAGAGCCGTAAAGCCGATAGACGCAGAGCTCGTTTTCATTAAATAGGCATAGAAGGCGCCACGTGACATTGTTGTCGCCCACTAGACAGCCTCCTCACTATCAATATGACGGAAGTGTATATATACCCACGCCTTGAGAGCTTTTAGAGAGTGATTTTTATTATGAATTTTAAAAATAGTGTTTCTGAGTGCGATTACCCTCGGCGCTGTAGCTCGACAAAATTTGGCTATTTCGACTAGTTGTGTGCACTGGAGGGGTTACTTTGATTGCATGCTTTTCGGAAGCGCATGTATTTCTGGCACGATGTAGCCAAACTTAGTTGAGCCGTAGCGGCGAGAGTGATCTGATTTTCGAAATTCTGAAAACTGCTAAGGCTAATGCTAACTGCTGGCTACAAATTTCTAATTGCAATTAGGTACCTATCGATAATAGTTAAAAAGTTACCTCTTACTAATTAGTTAATCACTTTACTAGTTAACATTATTCGTCTGTTTTTTCGACGTCTGCCAACACTGGCAGTACTATGGCCGAGAAAAAATTCTCGTTACCTCAACAACTCTGTATTTGAACATTAGTGAACAGCTTCCCTGAAACACCTGGCGTATGCCCACACACACGCATGTGCAGAAAGAACCCTATAATTACAATTTTCGAAGTTTATTATGCACTATTTAAACTTCCTGTACTTAGTTTATACATACCTAGTTTTCGAATTGTCATACACTTCTACATAAAGCACGCATTGCTTTGAAAAGAAAGGTCCTCCGAATTAGCAACCTTCCTGCTCGTTTTAAGAAGGCATGAATTAGGTTAGGTTCGACTACTTCCGAATAAACGTTAGAAAACAATTTTAGACGTTAACTCCTAACCCATCGATTCAAAACATGACCTATCTTCGCTTACTCAACCTAACCATACCAGTGGTAAGCTGCCACGAACTCACAAAGTCAATTGCTTGCGCCTGCCTTTAAATCTTTTTGCAATGCTCGTCTGTTTGCAGATGACTGCGTTATTTACCGCACAATTTCCAACACCTCTGACCAATCACAGCTCCAAAACGACATTAACACAGTGCATGCCTGGTGTCATGACTGGCTAATGTTGCTTAATCCTAATAAATGTAAACTCGCATCTTTTCACCGCCAGCGTAACCCCCACGTTTCCCCTTACTCGGTTGCTAACGTTCCACTAGAACTTGTATACTCATGCAAGCACCTAGGCGTCACCTTGTGCCAGGAGCTCTCCTGGCGCACACACGTAACGAGCATCGTCGCATCAGCTAACCAATCATTGGGCTTTTTGAAACGTCATCTACGGCACGCCCCTCAAAGTATTAAACTACCAATCCCTCATCAGGCCAAAACTAGGATACGCATCTGCTATCTGGAGCCCGCAAAAAGCTTATCTCGTCAGTTCACTAGAATCTGTCCAAAATCGAGCCACGATGTTCATCCATTCTGCCTATCCGTACGGCACCAGTGTATCGTTACTTAAACGACAATCAGGTTTATCAAGTCTTGCCCATCGTCGTCGCATTGCTTCCCTTTGTCTGTTCCATAAGTTTTCTTTGCAGTTCCCTCGGCCAGCCACCCTATATCACACCGCCAGCTCGCATATCTCATCGCACCGGCCATCCACTAGAAGTTTCACGCCAACGCGCCCGCACCGTCACTTTTTCCGCATCCTCTTTTCTTCGCACTGCATAAGACTGGAATGGCCTTCCATACGACGTTGATGCCATCACCTGTCCATCAAGTTTTGTTAAAAATTTAAATATGCACTTCATAAATATCATGTAGGCAATCATATTCAATTTATATTTGTACTCCCGCCCCTTATGTAATATCCGCAAAGTGGGGTCTTTAAAGTTATAAAGTGAGGTGAAGTGAACTGACCCACGTCGACCGATTGACGCTTTCGTGGGCGGAGCCAGGTTCAGCCCTGTGATGTTTGCCTTTTTTTCCCACTCGCTACGCTGCACGAGTTGAGAGAGTAAAGTAGGGGGGCTGATATCTCAGATGTTACATAAGACAGACCGAATGTAAGTTGCAGGGGCACGAATGGCGTTTCAACGACTATCAGTATTTCTGTTGTATTACCCTCGATGAAAAGCGTAGCAGGGACCCTTCAAAACTTACCTAACATTAAACCCAAAATAACCTAATTCCAAGCAAATATATGGTTGATCCACGTAGCTAAGAAGTGTTGGCTAACTGTTCATTGTTAGCGCGTTCGTCTGAAACCTACATAGCCGTGAACACAAGCCTTCCCACAGATGCTGTACGGTCTCATGTAGTGGATATAAGCCCCGCTGAGGTAAGCTTTTGCCAGGGTTCGCGAGAGAAGGTGGTGAGCTTTTGTTCAGGTAAGCTAAAGATTGGTGAGGTTTTGTCCGGCGCCCTTGTCAGATTCGTGCCTCCGCGTCCCGATTCAGCCGATGAGTCAAACACCAGCAGTGGAGCCGCGGGAATATATTACCGCGGCGACTCGATAGTGCAGTCACGGCCGGTCTCAAGAGGGTTTCGCGCGCTCTTTCATACGGCCTTCGCATTCGGCGCGGAATAATAATAATAATAATAATAATAATAATAATAATAATAATAATAATAATAATAATAATAATAATAATAATAATAATAATTGGTTTTTTGGGGGAAAGGAAATGGCGCAGTATCTGTCTCATATATCGTTGGACACCTGAACCGCGCCGTAAGGGAAGGGTAAAGGAGGGAGTGAAAGAAGAAAGGAAGAGAGAGGTGCCGTAGTGGAGGGCTCCGGAATAATTTCGACCACCTGGGGATCTTTAACGTGCACTGACATCGCACAGCACACGGGCGCAGTGCGAGTTTTTCTGCGGGAGTTACGCCACCCGCCGCCGCTAGAGGCGCGATGACCCTACCACTCCAGCGTCTGTCTCCTGGCCGAATGTATTAAAAGCGTTACCGAAGTGTATTGTATACCCTTTCCCATTGGATTAAAATGGCATTGAAGTTTCCAGTGAACGTGATACGGCTTGTTGCCGACGTTAATATCGAGGTGATATCACAATTTTTATTGCCCCGTTTTTACAAGCAAGAGGATAGTTGATCAAATTACCTGTCCGATAAGTTAAAGATCGCGCGCGCGTGGTTATTATAGCGCGGAAATCATTCGTTTAACATTCTGTTAAGCCTCACTAGGTTGAGCCGCTTGAGCGGACATTGTAATCGCACAAGTCAGTGCGGTCTATCACGACTACCATTCAAGATATGGGCGGCTTCCACATCGAGGTTTTACGTGCGGGCATACGGAATGCGCCGGTCGGCGCTCATATATCCTGAACGCAAAACTATGCCCCGCCGCGGTGGCTCAGTGGTTAGGGCGCTCGACTACTGATCCGGAGTTCCCGGGTTCGAACCCGACCGCGGCGGCTGCGTTTTTATGGAGGAAAAACGCTAAGGCGCCCGTGTGCTGTGCGATGTCAGTGCACGGTAAAGATCTTTAGGTGGTCGAAATTATTCCGGAGCCCTCCACTACGGCACCTAGTCTTCCTTTCTTCTTTCACTCCTTCCTTTATCCCTTCCCTTACGGCGCGGTTCAGGTGTCCAAAGATATATGAGACAGATACTGCGCCATTTCCTTTCCCCAAAAAACCAATTATAAAAAATAGAAAGAAATGAATGTCTATTTTCCTTTTGCTCACATGCCGCAGTTTCATTATCAGGGCATTGTGCCCCATGAATGTCTATTTTTATTTTGCCCACATGTCGCAATATCATTATTATGCCATTGCGCCCCATGAATGTCTTTTTCTTTTGCTCACATGTCGCAGCATTATTATTAGGGCACTGTGCGCCTGAAACGTTCTTTTCCGACTACTCACATGATCAACTTAAGCATGGCTACTTGTTACCATAATACCTAAACAGACAAACACAATGGAACCAGGTAGACTGCTGCTGGGGTTGAGATTTTTTTTAACTTCGAGCGAGAGTTACTATGGCAGTTAAGACGCACCGCACTTGCTGACGAGTATTGGTTTGTTATTTCAATTTTGTAACGTGCGTATTTTCCAAGTAATTGCAGCCCTACGCACGCTTCATATTACGCGACAGCGTATACTTACAGCTCGATCGGTCGAAAAGCCATCGGTGTCGTAGTAGTAGTACCTGACGGCGCGGTTCGGGTGTCCACCGATCCACCGAGATATGCGAGACAGGCGTCATTTCCTTTCCTTAAAACCAATTCTGATATCGTTTTCCTTCCCTTACGGCGTTTACCCAGGTAGGTATAGGTGAAAGCTTTATTGATGAGCCTTATGGATGAGTCATTGCCTAGGGTTGGTCTGGCTCTTGATACCGGGTGGTGGCCAACAGTCCATGACGTGCGGCGGCCTCTCCAGCACTCTACCAGCCGCCTTTGTGAGGCCGGTTCGGAGCTGGAGACCACGATCTCCCAACCCTCTTTGTCCGTGAGGTTCCAGCGAGATGGTGGTTGGAATTCTCGGCAGAGACATAAAGTCTGGTCAAAGTTGGCTCTTCGGAGCCCCACAAAGAGAGCATTCGGGTCTGTATTGGCCTGGGTGGATAAGGGTTAACAAAGCCGGTGAAGGGAATGTGCGAGCCTGGAGCTGTCTCCGGGTATAGTCTGTTGTTCTCTCGAGAGGGAGATGTGTGGTGGGGGATAGACGAGTCTTTGCTCCCTGTAATGGAGGGTTATTTCATGATAGGTGACGAGCCGGTCCCTAGCGCTACCCCGATCTACGGTGTGCCCTGCTCGGTTGACGTACGCCCGAGCAAGAGAGTGGGCCACTTGGTTGCTGGGGTTGCCTGCGTGGGCTGGCACCCAAACAATTTGAGCTGGTCGGTGTTCTGTGGATCAAGAATTAAGAATTTTTCGGGTGGTAGAATGAATCTGTCCCCGTGCAAAATTCGTGATTACTGTTTTAGAGACACTCAGAGTGAGTGTGGCAGCAGAGAAGGAAATGGCAAACGCTATAGCTGCTGCTTCGGCTTCAAGTGAGGTTGTTGCCTTAATCGAGCACGAGGCTATGTGTTTGAGGTCATGCGATGCTACAGTGATGGCGTAGGCCGAATTTTGGGTGTACTCTGCCGCGTCCACGTAGACCGCGTCTTTGTCGTTCGCATGAGCTTTGTGTAAAGCCTTGGCACGAGCTTCGTGCCTGGCCTGGTTGTGAACTGGGTGTACGTTTTTGCGCAGAGGGTGAACTATGAGTCTGTCCCTGATGTGTGTTGGAATGGCGTGGGTGTTGTGGGGGGTGGACATGTTGGCTGGATCTTTAGAGAGGCGAGAATGTGTCTACCTATATTTGTGGAGGAGAGTCTGTCAATCTGAGCCGTGCGATGAGCTTCAGTTAGTTCTTGTAGTGTATTGTGTACTCCCATGCGTAGGAGATGGGTGGTGGGAGCTCGTTGTGGAGATTTAAGGCTGACTTGTATGCCTGTCTTATTAGTGCATCTACCTTCTCCTCTTCCACCTTTGTGAGGTAGAGGTAGGGAAGGGAGTAAACCATCCGACTAATCACGAATGCCTGCACCAGCATCCTCAGGTGATGTTCACGCATACCTCGGTACTTGCTGGCTATTCTTCTAATCAGTCGGATGGTTTGATATGTCTTGATTGTTAGTTTGGAGATGGTCTCCGTGTTGCGTCCATTGTTTTGTAAGAACATGCCTAGGATGCGTATCTTTTCAACCTCTGGCACTGGTAGACCATTGACCTCGACGTGTATGGAGGGGTTTTCCTTCCTGTTGCGGTTAGGGGTCGGGTGGAGTAGCAAGAGATCAGACTTAGCAGAGGAGCATGCGAGGCCTATAGAGGCTGCGCACTCCACTACCGACCTGCTTGAAGGGTTTCTTCCATGGTCCCAACATTGCCCATGGTGGTCCATAAGGCAATGTAGTCTGCATAGAAGGAGTGGGAGAGGTTTGGGATGCGCTCTAGCTTGCGAGCCATGGGAATGAGAGTGATGTTGAAAAGTAGGGAAGATAAGACTGACCCCTGGGGTGTCCCCCTGCTGCCCAGAGGAAAGGAGGGGGACTCTATAGGGCCTAGTTTGATTTCCGCTGCGAGGTCTCGCAGGAAAGCTGCTATGCAGGTATGTGTTCGACTCCCGACTCCTAGATTGGATAAGGCGTCCAATATGGCTGTGTGTTGGACATTGCCAAACGCCTTAGTGGGGTCTAAGGCTAGCAGCGCTCGTGTGCGTTTGCAATGTCTGGGATGTAGGATTTCTTCTGAGATTTGAAGCATTACGTCTTGTGTTGATAGATGGCTTCGGGATCCTAGCATTGTGTGGGGAAATAGCTCTTTTGTTTCATGTAATTTTGCAGTCTGTTTAGCATTACGTGCTCAAATAGCTTTCCCAAGCATGATGTGAGGGAGATTGGCCTGAGGTCTAACAGGTCCAGCGGTTTTCCGGGCTTGGGGATGAAAGTGACCTTCGCGTGGGTCCACTCGGAGAGAAGAGTACCTTCCTTCCAGTGCTTGTTGAAAAGTTCTGCTAGGGCTTGGATGGAGTTCTCGTCCAAACTTCGTATTGTTTTGTTTGTGATCCGGTCTGCTCCTGGCGCAGACGTGGTGCGAAGTTTGAACATTGCTGCTCTAACCTCCCACGTTGTTATGTCCGCGTCGAGTTCGGGGTTTTCTACGCCCAAGTAGGAAGGGAGGGGTAATTTGGGAGTTGTTGTGAGGTACCTGCCTTGGAGATTCTGGATCAGGACATCATCATACCTATTCTATGAATGTGGCGCGTTACATTGCGCTGTTGCGTACTCTTCGTGTTGTGGGGTTCTAAGAGGCAGCGCAGAAATTTCCATGTGTCTCTTAGGCCCAGGTTACACTTCATGCGCTTGCAGAGCTGACCCCATTGCTGACGGGTCAGTTGTGCCGCGTGTGCCTCTATTTCCTTGATCAAGGCTGATATCCTTAACTTGAGTGATCTGTTGTGTTTGTTGCGAAGCCATCGTTTCTGCAGGCCGGAGTGAGCCTCCCACATGTGAAGGAGTCTACTGTAGACAGCTTCCGATTCGCGATTGCTCGGGATCTCAGATGTCGCTGTAGCGGCGTCCTTTGTGAGTTCTGCCACCCACCTGGCAAGGTATTTGATTTGGGTGGGGGCGTCGTTCCGGAGGTTCCGAAACTTTTCCCAGTCTGTGATCTGCAGCTTCTTTTTCATGAAGGGGGCGAGTGAGTTTAGCGAGAGTGAGGTTTCAATTATGCAGTGGTCGCTGCCTAGGGAGGTCAGCGTGTGCGACCACTGACATTGTGTGATATTATTTGTGAGTGTGAGATCGGGAGTGGTGTTGTGTTGCACGCTGTTATCGATGCGCGTATGTTGTTGCGGATTATTGACGAGGGTGAGTCCCTCGTTCTGAATTAGTGTCCAGCCCGCGTTTACCGCGTTTACCCAGCCGTGGTGGCTCAAGTGGTTAGGGCGCTCGGCTACTGATCCGGAGTTCCCGGGTTCGAACCGTACCGCTGAGGCTGCGTTTCGATGGAGGCGAAACGCAAGAGGCGCCCGTGTGCTGTGAGATGTTAGTGCACGTGGGGGCGACCGTGAGCGCTCAGAACGAACGGACGCACCTCACATGCGCTCCGTTTTTCTCCGGCAAAATCGCGTGTTGCCACCCCCTCACCTCTTTTATTTCATTTCTCCCACCTGCCTGCTATCCTTTCTTTCCGCTGCCCCAGCTCAGGTGCCGCCGCACGTGATGGCAGATGCCGGGGCTAGCAAAAATCTTTTACCTTCCTTTTATGTTATTTTAAATAAACCACTACTACTACTACTACTACTTACGTTCACCTTTTTTGTCCTGGACGAACAACTACCGCTCCGGACACGGTGTTGTGTTTTTGAGACCCAAGCAGGCAAGATTTCCTGAATTTTTGACTAATTTCGTTTGCCCACGCCAGCATCTGCGGCAGCTAAGCCTAACAGCTGCCGCGCGTCATCGGCGCGTTCGCATGCAGCGGCGGCGGCGCCGCCGCGTCCCGCCGAGCCCAGCTACGCCTCGACTATGCCGTACACTGTGGAAGGCACCGACATTACCGCTGCGGAATTATCCGACGGCACATGGACGGCGTTCGAGATGCAACGCCGGTACAGAAGACCATCTCCGATTCACCAACAACCCGCTGGAGCCCAGACTCCTGCCTCGACACCTGCTCTCCCGAAACCGCGGCCTTACGGCCGCCCTCTACCACCGACCAAAAAGCGTCCGCTTCCCCGCCTGCCCTCGGAAGACCTCAAGATAGTCCTCCGCCCGCAGGGCACACTCAACCTCCACACCGTCGGCCCCGCACGACTGGCTGTTGCCATCTACGAAGCCGCCAAAGTCGACAAATGCTTGGCAGGCACTGCCGACCATGTCCGAATTCACCCCACCAACAATGCAGTCACAGCCAGCACGCCTGACCGTGCTCGTGCAATGTCTTACGCCAAGGTCCAAACCATCAAGATCGACACCACAGATGTACCGGTCGCCGCCTATGCCACAGCCCCGGACAATTCCGTGGGGGGGGGGGATTCCTGTACCGGGCCTACATCTATGAAAGCGACGCTGAAATCCTCGCCGAGCTTCGGGCTCGCAACTCCGACCTCCCCATCGTTGCTGCGCGCCGTATGGGCCAGACACGACACTTTGTCGTCACTTTCGCTAACACCATGCTTCCCCGATACATGCGGTACTCGGGTTTTACCTTCGAGGTGTTCCCTTACAAGGGGCGCCCGGAGGCATGTTTCAACTGTCACAAGCTGGGCCACAGAGCGGACGTGAGCCCTCAACCACGCCAACCCACTTGCCGGCGCTGCGGCGTGTCCCATGAGCCTCAAGCAGCCGGCCAACCACCCACCTGTCAAGCCACGTGCATCGTGTGCAAAGGCCCACATCCCACCGGCAGCAGGAGCTGCAAATACCGTTTCATGGCCACCAACCGGCCCAAATCATCCCAATCATCCACGGATACTGACACTGACTCCGGAACCTTGTCACATGGCCGCCAGTCCCGTTCCCGAGGCTGCGGCAACCAACAACGACCCCCAAGAGATGACTCTTTCCCGCCACTGCCAAGCAGCAGCTCCAGCCACAACAGCCGTAGCCGCTCCTCATCACGCTCTCGGGATTCCCGGGCTAACTCTCAGTCCAGGCCGGAGAGCAAGCCCGCCAAGCAAATCGGATGTAAGACTCCTCCACCAGCTACAAGCCAACTGGCCAATCCGCAGGTAAGGAAACTGGCAGACATGGTCAAACAACTACAGCTCCAGTTGGCACAGACCAGTGCTAAAATTCACAGCCTGGAGTCCGCACAGGCACACCAAAAACCGCAGCCGTAGCAGATGGCTTGCGTTCCCAACCACAATCATTCCAATGACTCCAACATGGACACCGACCAGCCCAAATGCACTAAGCGCAAGGCTCGCCCACCCTCCACCTCCGACAGTGATGCCAAATTCGCTGCCTTTGACGCTCGTATCTCTTAAATAGAGGACGCCCTCCAACGGCTGACCCCCACTATTGACCGTCTCATTGACGGCTGTTCCGCCATGGCAGCCAATATCCACACCCTCACTATCCGTCTCGACCGCCTTACGGGCCCCCCGCAAATGGTCGACCTCAGCACCCCCCCCCCCCCCCCCCCCCCACCGCGCACTCAGTCTCCTTGTCCGACTCCCGCGCCCGAGAGTGCAGCCGCGCGCGCGTGTGCTGGCGGTATTTTCAAAGCCGCCATAGCGCTTCCGCAGCACCCCGAACCCTGCACGAAACGCGATGGCTAGCGCGCCCGTCACGGTATGGCAGTGGAACTGCAGGGGCTTCAAGGCAAAGCGGAGAGCCTTGGAGCATACCCTGCAGGCCGTGCCATACACACCCCACATTATCGCGCTCCAAGAAACGTACACTGACACCAAACTAACCAGCTATGCCGCCTACAACCAACCGGTGGCGCCGGACCTCCGCCTGAGTACCGCCATTCTCGTGCACCGCAATCTCACAGCCAATCAGATCGATCTCGACTACGCCGAAGTCCCGCACACTTTCGTGCAGGTCCTTCCCAACAGCCGAGCCCAATCCCCGCTCAACATCTTAAACGTGTACAGCCCCCTAAGTGACAAGAGCACTAAGATAGCCACTCTCTTCCGCAAGGCCTTTGCAGCCGCGCGGAACGAGATGCTACTTATAGTGGGCGACTTTAATGTACCACACGCCGAGTTGGGCTACCCCCGCAAAGCCTGTAGTCGCAAAGGAGCCAAGGTTTGGGAGACAGCCCAGACACTGGGTCTCACGCTACTCCTCGACCTCGAACGTCCCACCCGTTTAGGCAACAGCGTCACGCAAGACAGCTTTCCGGAGCTCACTTTCGCCTGCAATACACCAGACGCGCGCTGGGAAAACCTCGGTATGAACATAGGTAGCGATCGCTATTTTCTCAGCACTACCTTTACTGCCACACACAGCAAGGCTCCCCGTCGCACTGTCGCACACACCAACTGGGACGCTTTCCGATACGTGCGAGCTCAGCGTCCGCAGAGCGCCATAACCGACCTCGACACATGGAGAGAGACACCGCTCCGTGACGCCGCCAACGCCACCTCCATGGCCACCCAGAAGGAGGCTGGCCCCACCCCCGACGCCAAACTCATGCACATGTGGGAGGCCCAGCGCAGCCTCCACGCTCGCTGGCTCAGACGCAAACACAACCGTCCTCTCAAGCTTCGCCTCGCTCGCCTCGAACGAGAGATCGAGGCCTACTCTTCCAAACTCAGTCAGGAGCAATGACACCAGACTTGCAACCGCCTCAACGGGCAGTTGGGATGCAAGAACACTTGGTTTCTGCTCAAGCACTTGCTTGATCCGACACACACCAAGTCTGCATCCCACAAGAATCTCAACCGTGTCATACACGCATTTCAAGGCACCAACGAGGAACTCCTTGTTACCTTGAAAGACAAATACATCAACACCTCCACAGACATGCCCATCCCCTCAGAATACACGGGATCTAAGAACCCAAACATGGACAGAGGCATCATGGCGTCGGAGGTCCGCGCCGCCCTGAACCACATCAAGACTACCGCGGCCGCCAGCGACGACCGCATCACCAACAAAATGCTCCGCAACCTCGATGACCATTCAGTCGAAGCACTTGCGGACCTTTTCAGCTACCGCTGGCATGAAGGTCGCCTTCCAGACTCCTGGAAGAATGCCAAGGTAATCTTCATACCCAAACCAGGCAAACGACTCGAGCTAGGCAACCTCCGGCCCATCTCCCTCACGCCTTGCCTGGGGAAGGTTATGGAGCCCATAATTCTACACAGACTCCCCCCCCCCCCGTAGACAAGGAGGACCTCCTCCCCTTACCATGATTGGTTTCCGGGCTGGACTGTCCACCCAGGACATCATGTGGCAGATACAACACGACATACTCGACTCGGGTCCCATCCGGGCCACGCGCACCATTCTCGGCCTCGACGTCAGTAAGGCGTTTGACAACGTGTCACACACATCTATACTCACCAACCTCTCCCAGATGAATGTAGGCACCCGCACTTACAACTATATTGCCAACTTTCTCCACAACCGCACTGCAGAACTCCACATTGGAGACCTCTGCAGCGATAAAATAACCATGGGCACCAGGGGGACACCACAGGGAGCAGTCTTGTCCCCGTTCATCTTTAACATCACTATGCGAGGCCTCCCCTCACTTCTGGACATCATACCCCATATCAAACATTCACTATACGCCGACGATATCACCCTTTGGACCAACTCCGGCTCGGACGGGGAGATACGAGACTCACTCCAACAGGAAATCGACACCGTCCACGCTTTCGTGCAGGCGAACGGTCTCGTTTGCTCTCCCACCAAATCCTAAATGTTAGTCGTCCGGGATAGGCGGGTTCGCCGACCCATCCCCGACCTCCAAGAGCCGATCACAATCCACATCGACACCCACCTCATACCTCCCGTGCAGACCATCCGCGTGTTAGGTATGCTGGTGCAGAACAACACGCAGAACTCTGAAGCCATCCAACGCCTCCGAACCACCACCCACCAGATCAACGGCCTTATCCGCCGCATCGCCACTAGCCGCAGAGGCATGCGGGAGACCGACCTCTGCCGCTTCACACAAGCCTTCCTTCTTAGTAGGATTGTCTACTCTTTCTACTATTACCACTTGCGCCGCAAAGATGAAGAGGCCGTAAACAGCGTCATCCGCTCGGCGTACAATGCGGCAATGGGACTGCCCCAGTTCGCCAGCACGCAGCGTCTGCTCCAGCTCGGGGTATACAATACCCTCACAGAGCTTATAGAAGCACACAAGACTGCCCAGATACATCGCCTTTCTCGCACCAAACACGGTCGTTACATTGTCGACCGTCTTAACATCAACCCTATAGGTGATACCCACCTCACTTCTCCTCTTCCAACTGGAGTCTATAGCCGGCTGATCGTCAAACCCATGGCCAAGAACATGTTGCTCGGCCGCCACGATACGCGCCGGCAACTCAAGGCCCAGGCTCTGGATGGCACGTATTCCACCGAAGAACACGCCATGTACGTGGACGCGTCAAAATGCGACTTCAACACATACGTGGCCTGCGTAGCCACGCCAACCACCACCCTCATCAACGCTGCCACAGTGCGCACACACTCCCCCACCGCTGCCGAAGAGTTCGCGATCGCGCTGGCCATCGCAGATCCTCGCACACGCACGATTCTCAGTGACTAAACGAGCAATTCAAAATTTCTCGACGAACTCAATTTGTCTACCTGCCGCACACATCCTCCGCGGCTGCACTCTCGACTGCACTGTAAGCTTAGTGTGGGTACCTGCGCACGCGAAGAACTCTGGGAACGAGGAGGTCGACTGTTTAGCCCTAGGCCTAACCAACCGGGCAGCCGACCCCTCGAACCCGGATGCTCTCGCCGATGCCCCCCTATCCTATGCTGAAATCACCAACCTTTACAAGAGGACAAGACGCGTGTATGCGCCTCCCTACCCCGACCTCGACAGAGCGCAAGCCACCATGCTTCGCAGACTGCAGACCAATTCGATTATCAGTCATTCTCGACTATATCTCATCACTGACGGGGAATGTGACCCCGTCTGTCCTAATTGCGAACACAGAGTGTTTGCCACTCAGGAACCCATCCTCTAGGGATGCGAGGGTAACCCGCCCCCACAAACTTTACTGCCAGCTCCCTCCTTGGAGGGTTGGACCCAACTTCTTCAAAACGAGACAAGAAGACACAACTCGCACTCGTCTCATGGGCTCAAGACGTCGCCCCCACCTGGGGGCCACACTGAGCCCACCTGCCCTAACTCCCAACCCTCAAGTGGCAAATAAAGTTGCTCTCTCTCTCTCTCTCGAGGGGAGCGCGCTTTTCTTTTAGCGAGCGCGCGGACCAGCCGTCTGGCGCCACCGTCTATGCAAATTTCTTAAAGGGCACTTCATCCCATTGAGTTTCTTAAGATTAATAGCGGGAAGACAGCATGGCGTACTTCGTTTGGCGCTAAAGCATAACTATGGCTGCATTATATGTTGCAGGGAAGCGTTGGTGTGCAATCAGTATGTTCTGTAATAAAATATGGTGACTGTACATTGCAGTAAATTAGCAGAAAAGTCCATAGGCGTAAACAACTACTGAACTTGCCTATGGCGAGTGAGGGCTTTTTCCTCATACCGCCAAATATAGCGAACCGTGGAATATACAAATACATTTTTTGCGTTTAACAGACACACATTTTAGAACAAATAATCTTGCGAAAAACTTATTAGTTCTTAAAACACTACAGACTTTAGAAGCTTCTCTTTCCGCATTGTGAAAAACAAACGTTTCATTGGTGTAGTCTGCTATATATGGCAGGACGTGCCGTTCGTGCATAGGATATGTTCGGGCCATAAGAAACTTCCCGAGCCCCCGCTTTTCTATGAGACTAGTTTTCGAGCGCCAAGTGCCGGCTCTCGCCATGTCCTGGCGCTGCGTTTACAGATTTTGCCAAGAAAAACATGAGCGCAGACCGCTATTCCTGGTGAGGCACGATTCTTTGGGAAGGGCACACCATTCTTACAGCCGCAGTGTGAAATAAGAAACATCCATATGCTGCCAGAAAGGCCTGTGCAGTATGCAAGAATGTATAGAAATGGCTGCATTTTTGCCAGCTCAAACTATGCTGTGGTAAGGAGAACTAATAATTCAGTTGTTTTTCTTTCACATGGATCATATGGCATCCTTAGGAATATTCTCTCCTGTGGGGAAAGCATATTTGCTGTCATTCAGCTGCCGAAGTGCATACCTCAAAAGTTCGGTGCATTAATTTCGCATCATGTGCTAAGAGTTGTAAGGCATGAAAGTGTGCTGACATTGTTGCCGATCTCACAGATTGAAAAAACTTGTGTGTTCGTTGACCTGGGCAGTACATATGTCCCAGCAGTTCCGAGGTCTTTGAATCTCTGAGTAGGATAGTACTTGATTTTAACTTTTGTGTTTACTTTTTAATGGTTGGTTGGTTGGTTTATGATGTTTATTGTCCGAAAGCAGCTCAGGATATAAGAGATGCCGTAGTAGGGGGCTCGGGAAGTCCGGAAATTGCGACCGCCTGGGATTTTTTAACATGCACTGACATCGCACAGTACACGGGCCTCTAGCATTTCGCCTTCAACGAAATGTAACCACCGCGGCCGCGATCAAACCAGCGTCTTTCTGGTCAGCAGCCGAGCGACCTAACCACTGAGCCACCGTGTTGGGTCAAGAGAGCCGGCACTCGGGTAGCCCTAGGTAGCCTCCCTCAAGTATTGATAGAGAAAATGCTACATGCATAGCCTCCGTGATTGGACTAGAACCGGCGTATTCAGCGTACCATGACCGATGGGATGTCAGACATTAATATACATGAATCACCATGTGCCATTTGCCTGTGCTTGCCAAATAATTACAATTCTTTTTTTTTCCTGCTTCAGGTTTTCATGACGCAATAGTACCTATAACATCAGAGTTAACAGTATTGAGGTCACACGAGTCACGCAAAGAGAGTAATACAATCACAGTTTTGTCTGATCCAATTCATCTTTTATGTGCGAGGACGCTTTTGCAGGCTATAGTTGGTACATATTTTCCGAAAACAGTCTCCTTGATGTCTGTATTGGGTAAATTAAAAATCATGGCGTTTAACGTTCCAAAGCAACTCTGACCATGAGGGATACTGTAGTGGAGCTAGGGCTCTTGCTTTTGTGTAGACACCTTGTGAACTCAATTGTAGAGAATATCCAGTTTCACGCATTTTATTCTTCACCAGTCCACCTCTGCCCATTGTATTACACGGACCTAGAAAGGGGCTCTCAATAAAGTTGCGATACACCTGGGATGTTAAAAGGTGCCGCTTCATAATTATCCCCCAGCAAGAATTATTTTAATGCGTTTTGTGGAAGCTGAGTTATATGTAGACAAAATTTGAACTTCCACGTCTTCGTGCCTTTCCCTCTACTCTCGCATGCCAAAACGACAGTGCTCTTCCGCCGGCTGCGGCACACAGGAGGCGCTGCACACACGGAGTGGCCGCGGTGGCGCGTGCGTGACGTCTGAAAGAATTTGGCCCTGGAAACCAATGATAACCCCCGGCTGCTGACGTCATTTTCACCATGTGACATCGTATGCCAGGTTTTCGCGCGAAAGCCCGGCACCGCGCGTCGCTGCGAGGTGCAAAAGCGGGAAATTTTAAAAATGTAAATTTCCCGCTCGCTTTTGAGGTCTCGTACGCGGCATGGACGCTCGGTGGCCTGTACTCTACATAGTGCAAGCATTTTAAAGCCAAGCTCAAACACCCCTTTCTGTGGCCCTTTGAAGGTCTTCCCCATTCATATTCAGTTACCCAGTTCTATGCCCCTTGCAACAGCCTTATCCTTACAAACTGCTAATCTTATTAGTTGACCTCCTTGCCATTGGCTGCCACAGTTGACTAGCTTTAGTTTTGGTTCATGGGTGTTTAACGCCCCAAAGTGACTCAGACTATGAGGGACGGCATAGTGAAGGGCTCCAGAAATTTCGACCGCCTGGGGTTCTTTAACGGTTATTCACTGACGTTGCACAGCATACGGACCTTAGAATTTCGCCCCCATAGAAATTCGGCCGCCACGGCCGAGATCGAACCCGCGCCTTTCGGGTCAGCATCCGAGCGAATTGCCTTAGTTTTGTGTGGCTTTAATGTCCCATAGCAGCTGAGTGTGAGAGGTGCTGTAGTGGAGGGGTTCCAGTTGAATTTAAGCCGCCTGGGGATGTTTACTGTGTGCTGTCACCGCACAGCACACGGGTGCATTGTCTTTCAGCTGCATCGAAATAGTCGAGACTGAACACTCATGCTCTGGTCAATAGTCTAACGTCTTAACCACTGAGCTACAAACTATTTCACGTCAAAACCACTCGGCAGTTGCATGGCTATATCAGATGAGTTGCTCTGCAATGCTATTTTACATAGCTCCATCACAGTTCTAAAATGAAATTTTCTATTTTTGTGCACCTATACATGTTGTAATGTGCTATATATGGTTTAAATTCCCTAGGATGGATGGAGTACTGGAAGGAAACTGCGAATATTCGACCTCCTGGGGTGCTTCAGAGTGCACTCGCATTGCACAGCACCCAGATCCGTTGTATTTGGTCTCCATCAAACCGTTTGGCCACTGCGGCTGGGAATGAAATAAGAATGAGGAAGCTCATCTTGGCTGCTCTATGGCTTGGTAAGAATAAGACACGCATCCAGGTGCTTAGTCACTGAGCTATCATGGCAGTCTCTGTGCAGTTCTGCTTTGGATTGTGTAATGACCACTCCCTTCAGTGCATACATTATAGGAGTTGACACTGACACTCTTGAAGAGAATGCAAGCTCTAGTCTCATTTTGTACATATTTTTTGCTTGTATTATATTGCTTCTCATTTTTCTTGTGTCATCCTATTTCTGCACAGTTTCAAATAAATGATATGCTTGCATTGGCTATTTTGTTTTCGATGTGATTAAAACTTTTATACACAAACTGATTTTCACATGCTTTTGTGAAAATTTGAAGCAGGTAAGCATATCCTGAGAAAGTTATATAAGAACACTTTTACAACACTCTCATCTGGCATAGCTCCCTGATCACTTTCCCCGAACTGATCAATCATATGATCCACATAGAGGCGATCCTGCTATTGAGCAAGGTGACACCATTTCAAATCTTGTAAACTGAAATCTGCAAAATCAGCTGGAATCATCGAAACCATTTGGGATTGTGGGAACCAGTTGCAATCTCCATTGGAGGTTGCAAAACCATTTGGGCTTGTGGGAACCAATTGGAATGCCCAGTTGGGATTTGTAAACCTGATTTACCCAACTGGTCTAACCAATTGGATGACTACATCCCAATTGGTTCCAACTGGAACCTATTGGCAGACCAACTGGTTGCATTTGGTCCCACTTGGAACCATTTGGAATTCCCAGTTGGTCTCAATGGTTTGTTCTTACTGGGCCTACCTTGACATCTACGGCCGTGTTTATACCAGCTGGCAAGTGCAAGATGCGGGTTTCCGTGAACTAATTCATGAAGTAGAAGTCATGCCTGAGTGCAATGCGCGGTCACCGACAGTCTTCGAAATGAACCAGAAGCAATCATCCGCGAGCACGGTTAACATAGTTGCGCTTGTCGAAATACTTTGCGCTTTCAAAGTGTCTCCGAGACTCCTAAGAGAAATGTGCAGAATGGTGACAGCAGCAGACTACTGAGTTCGCAGTTCACACACACACACACACACACACACACACACACACACACACACACACACACACACACACACACACACACACACACACACACACACACACACACACACACACACACACACACACACACACACACACACACACACACACACACACACACACACACACACACAAAGAAAACTTCTTCCCTTTCATATTTCAGTGCACAGGTAACACAGGTTCCCGCTGAGCAAAACTCAGGTTGCTGCATAAATGGTTCTCAGTGAGGGGGGCAAATGGAATTTAGGCCTAGCAGGCACCAGACACCATAGAGTTAATACTAAGAAACTCTATGCCAGACACTGTGCTCCGCTCACTTTCGAGTCAAGCGCTTTCGGATCTCAAATGAACTGCGTGAGTAGCTACAGTACACAACCACAAAGCTCACAAAACATGAGTGAAAACTACAATAGTGAAAGCGAAACTGAACAACCAAAAAAATCCAATCCGTAGTGCAGTCAACAAGCCACTAGATGTCAATCCAGTTTGCTGTCTTCCCACCATGCCTCGGGTAGGGTGGCTTCCAAGGAGGTTATACAATAAGTATTATATAACCTCCTTGGTGGCTTCCTCGGGCGTCCATGGTGGATGAAGTGAAAAGCCGCCAGCTTTTCCTGGATACCATAGAGTTTCTTACTGTTAATAGTAATAAACCGTAGAGTCACTAAATATTTAGTGACTCTAATAAACCCTATACAGAATTTGTCCTAGTGGCGCGAATGGGAGGACGCGGGTGTGCTCTTTGGCGTAGAAGCCACCAGATGGCGCCACTGCAACTTTTTCTAGTGGTGCCGTCACTGCTGCTTCACGAGCTCGTGTGTTTCTCCGCGTCGTTGTAACAGAAAGGTGCATAATTCGCACCTAGTTAAGAAACTTGCATGCCATTGTATTCAACTAACTTCAACGTAACCTCCTAGGCACCTTTTTTTCATTTCCCTCCTTGTAATAACTTTTTTTGGGGAAAGGAAATGGCGCAGTACCTGTCTCGTATATCGGCGGACACCGCCGTAAGGGAAGCGATAAAGGAGGGAGTGAAAGAAGAAAGACCCCTTTGAGCATTTTGGCGATGATGAAAAATGGTGTCGTTCTATGTCATCTGCTACCGACAAAGGGCAATGCGGAATGCTCACAGTATTGCCGGTGGATGTAATTTGTTTACATGCACCTCGAACTTAGCTGATTTTGTTTATATGCGACTATTGTGAGCTACCCCAGTGATTCATCTGTAAGGGCACTGTACGAGTGATCTGCTTGTACGGAAATAATTTTTACACTTTTCTTGAAGCGGTTCAGCATGCAGCCTCAGAAGCGCATTTTATTCACAAAATTTCACCCACGATTAAAAATATTTCACTCCAATTACAGGCAAGGCTTGCAGCGTAAGTGCGAATATTTGCAAAAGAAAAAAAAGCAAATCTTTGCTTCCTGACAGGCACATGAATTCGAGTAACTGACCGAAATATGTTAAATGGAATTTCACCCCAACAAGTGTTTGCAGGCCTAAGCACACCGACTAACTTTCTGGTACTCAGAATCTTTTCACTTCCGGTTGTTTAAAAACGGAACGCAGTTTTGTCATGTAAAACGCAGTGATACAGCAGTGAGCTCGGTTGCCACATCTTCACAGTGGATAGGACAGCCAGATCTAAGTTCTGTTTTTGCCTTAGCCACCTGCACAGTATGAAAGAGACTGTCTGGCATGTTGCTCTATAGGAGGCTAAAGCATGCCGTGCAAGTATTTTCCAGGTCCGCTACCTACAATTTGTAGAGGGGGCCCTGCAGAGGGATACAGAAGATCGCCCCTGTGTGAGTGAACTCAGCTGGCTTGAGTTTGCTGCCGCTTCTTTGGTCATCAGAAGCAAATTCAGGCAGCTGTCTTCAGCCTGTCTTCAAGACGCCATTTTTTTTGCTACATAACCGTGCAGCTAACAATACGAAACACATGTGCGCTCGTGTGTACATGTGTATATGTATTGTCTCTGTGCCCTCGAATATTGTTAGCGCTGTTTTAAGAATGATCCACCTAAAACCTGCCCAAGTTTCTCCATTAGAATATTAGCCGCCTGTCACTTAATGCTGCAGTTCAAGTGGAATGGTATGGCAGTATTTTCTGAATTAAGCACTGCGTCTGCTGCATCTATATGTTGCCTGCACCTAAAAGTTTATCATCAAGTTCCTGCGTGCCACTGGCAGGTGAAAATTTGTTAATGGGATTCTGCTGATTTCTAATGGTTTCATCTGGTCCCAGAAGGAAGCCTTCTGGTTTGCCGCTGGTTGAAATGGTCCCTATAGGGCACCAACTGGTTTTGTGCTGGGGTCTACTGGTCTCAGAAGGAAGCCTTCTGGTTTTGTGCTGTCTACTGGTCCCAGAAGGAAGCCTTCTGGTTTGCACTGCTGGTTGAAATGGTCCCTGTAAGGAGCCTCTTCTGGTTCCTAGGGACCAGCTGCTGGGAGCTTCTGGTTCTGAAGTGGGATCTACTGGCTCCTACACAGAGCTTTTTGTTGTTCGAATGACATTTTTAATGTTTATGTTGTAATGGTATTCCTTAAAATTTTCCCCCTAAATCTCTTCGAGCCTTTCTGCTATAAATTGCAAAAATAGTGCTGGTTTAATGAGAAAACTATTTATTAACTGTTCCCCTCTAACACCTGTGGGATACCCTTAATTAGGGAGTATATAAGCATGAGCTCATAGTAACAGTTTGTGTTAACGTGAGTGTGTTTCTCATATGAGTTATATGTATATTGCAGTGCTTTGTTGTTGGGCTTGTTGGCGCTTGCTACGATTAAAGCTGTGTGTTCTCACTATATGGTTGGTTTATGGTTTATGGCTGTTTAACGTCCCAAATCGACTCAGGCTCTGAGAGACTCCGTAGTGAAGGGCTGCGGAAATTTCGACCACCTGGGGTTCTTTAATGTGCACTGACATCGCACAGCACACGGACCTCTAGAATTTCGCCTCCATAGAAATTCGACCACCGCGGCCGGGTTCGAACCCGCGTCTTTCGGGCCAGCAGCCGAGCGCCATAACCACTCAACCACCGCAGCGGCGTTCTCACTATGGGCAGGTCTGCGTGGTTCTGCAGGGCGACACATTTTAGTGTCGGCTGCTTCCATTTTCCTGAATTTTTGGAGTGTGCTTGTTATCATTAAGCAACTCTTCAGAACATTTTTTAACTTGTCAGAAAGGTTAGAAATCTAAAGACATATTACATGGATGCATTATCCAAATAAATGTTCCTGCTATCAGCATGCAGTTTCTGGTTCCAGAGGCTACTCCATTGTCCCAGTAGCTAATGGTCCCAGCAGCTACAGGGAATGGGCCAATAAACCATTTGAACTGGGACCATAAAGAATCCCATTTGGAAATTTTCACCTAGGACAGCTTTGCTGGCCAGCATCTGCGTACAAAATGGCAATGAGGATGCCAAGCTCGAGGTTTCCTGTAGAAACTGAGTGGGAAAGGTTAAATGCAAGGCAGATTACAGTATAACTACAAACGTCTACTCAGGTGCTGGATATGGGTATTGCAGCCAGAACGACTGGCGCACAGTTCTGATAAGATGCCCGGCTGAATCCTGGCTCATTGTACTTGTCATCAGGTAACTGAAACCTACACGTTCCATTAGGCACTTTAACATATGCCGTGACAACATGTACGGACAGTCACACACTGTCCTGTAGCTGTCGACTTGCTGATAAAACCCTTGCATTCCATTAGTCTGGTTTTCCCATGCACTCAGGTGCAACAGAAATAAACTAAGCTTGTCAGCACATGCAGACCCAGCAGTGAAGCGCAAAAATCGCATGGGCTCAACACTTGGAGCGCCTTTCCTACTGCCCGGCCAGCACGGCGGCAGAGGTGTTTTGCTTCAGCCACTCCGCTGCCGCGCGTCTCTATACCTATAGTGTAGAACTCTATGCCGGAATCGGTGAGAAACTGGAGCAAGCTTCGGAATGAGTTAGTAGAGGATGAGAAGGGTGGGGGGCAAGGGGGTTTTGTTGGAGTTATGAAGACGCTTTTTCAACTGCTTTATCAATGATCACAAACAAAAAAAAACAGTTTCGCCAAAACTGCAATTTCAAATCTTTTGTGAAAAATCGTCTTTAAACCTCCCGCAAAATACTCCCCACCCCAATGCTTTACCGAATCACCCCGGCCGACTAACGAGATAGCGTCAACGGTGCAATTGCCGAGATAACTTTTGTTTCGTCGTCGCGGCAGACGGCATGAATATCCGACGTCTTTTGATCGATTCAGGCAAGCAACCCAAATAAATGTAACATAAAACAATTCAGCCGACCAAATGCCATTTCTGTGGGAAATCTGAGTTCTAACAATTCACCAGTTTAGCTGAAACATCCTACAAGCAACGTTGCTAGAACCTTTGTGATCTGGTTTGTAGTTGCACGCGTAGAACAGCTGTCAAAAGAAAACCATCGGCTTCCTATCGGACTTTGCAGTTGAAAAATTTCAGTTGTGTATTTGGGACCTATTAGAAGTGCCAGTTAATTAGAACAGATGCAGCATTATAACTGGATGTTCCAGCTGGAACACCTACAAGAAATTTAATGTTGTTTTCCAACTCAAGTGGCAGCTCCAAATGGCGCACAGGCAATGGATGATAAAGTGTTCAGCATATGGCTTGCCCACTGGATGAACATTTTTCTTCGGGCTTTACCATTTCATATGGGCCCTCTATACTGGAGCCAGTAGCGCTTGTCCGTTGAGCGAAGTTATTTTATTTAATGATCACGGATGCAGTGATAATGGAAATGACGAAAACAATTACTAAACTACTAATACTAATCTTTTCTACAAGAATATAATTAATTAGCTGTTTTGTGTTAGTAGAGACCAATATGCACATTCCTGTGTCAACGGGATCATTGAAAAATTTCAATTGGAACTTCTAACTGGTTTGGTTTTATGGCTGCCTAACGTTCCAAAGTGACTCACGCTATGAGGGACGCCGTAGTTGAGGGTTCCGGATAATTTAGACCACCTGCGATACTTTAATTCGCATGCACATCGCACAGTACACAAGCCTCTAGCATATTTCGCCTCTATCGAAATGCAGCCGCCATGGCCGGGCAGCGCAATAAGCTGAGCCACCGCGGCGGCAGAATTTCCAAATGAAAAATTTTGAACTGTGCATTTGCAGCCACCTGGAAGCTCGAATAGACGTTCCGACTGGGCTTCTCAATTGGATGGTCCAGTTGAAATGGCAGAACCAATGGGAGCTGCCAGACTGGAAGTAGAGAAACCATAGGCTACCTACCGAGTCCATTTTATTCCAATTAGAATTCCCAAATGGAACGCCATGGCGGTAGCGTCTCCTACTTTGTTTGTGCCCTGTGTTGTGTCGCCGATGCGCGCGCTCCTCCGACCGCCCCAGCTTCCTCCACCATGCCATTGTGCAGTGCCCCACTCCAGACCCGCCTCTCCTCCCCTTTACTTTAACCCCGTCACCCTGCGCAGCCCAGTTGTGGTGACCCCTACAGCACAAGGAGGTAGTTACTGGGCTGCACCCCCTCCCCCCCAGCGTGACCTCCCAAATTCTTCAGAACCTCAAGTCAACGCTGCAGTGGCTCAGTGGTTAGGGTGCTCGGCTGCGTTTCGATGGAGGCGAAACGCAAATGCGCCCGTGTGATGTGCGATGTCAGTGCACGTTAAAGATCCCTAGGTGGTCGGAATTATCCCGGAGCCCTTCACTATGGTGCCTCTTTCTTCCCTTCTTCTCTCAGTCCCTCCTTTATCCCTTCCCTTACAATGCAGTTCAGGTATTCCCCAAGATGCAAGACAGATACTGCGCCATTTCCTTTCTCCAAAAACCAACCAACGGTTTTTTACCCCGGGCGTCATAAAAATTTTCCCACTATTTGAGCAGTAATGAGTTTTCAATTATCAGAGCTTTGCACTTAAATATCTGCAATGACACCTGCCACAGACTACATGCATGGCCAAAAAAATTAATTAGAAAACTTCGCATGTTACCCGTTCACTACTATTACTTTTGACACCCTTCATGGCTATAGCTGCTTTGTAAGCTTGCGACTGTAGGCTGTGCTATCTGTCAGGGAGGACGTATCCCCTGAAATCGCCCCCGCTGGTCGGAATTAATCTTGGATATTGCCGCTAGGCTTGCACTGTAGTCCACAGTGTTGCTTTGGCACAAAATATGCATCAGTAAATCTTCGTACACCACCATACAATCACTTGCATCAGTATTACTGGTCTGATAGTGACAACTTGCAGTTATTAGATGAAAAATGAATTTGATACAGGGTAAACTGGTCCAATTCATTTTCCAGTCTTATAGAAAAAAAGAGCCATAATACACAATTACAAAAATTCTGCAGCGTCGACAGACCTGCATCAGACAAATATGAACTTTTGTTGTAATTTTCATTGAACAACTTAGCTCGAAATCATATGCATGTGGCACCTTAATGCTGGTTTATTATCTGTGGAACACCTTAGAGAAATTCCATTATGTTGCAGAAATTTGAATTGATCTGGTAATGTACACTTGTGGTTGATTGAGGCTGGGATTTAGGCAAGCAAGGCGCAACTTGACTAGGTAATATTCTTTTTAGCGTTTGGCCAACATGATAGTAGCACAGGATGAAGGATGTGCATGTCATGGTATATGTGGTTAGGAACTATCACACGTTAGTGGGGAGTAAAGGCTGAGAAGAAATATTCTACGGTGTAAATCATTCCTGGCTGCATGTGAAATAAAAGACCACCTTTATGGCCACCTTTGAAGACCACCAGGTACGCTCCATCAAAAGCAGACACGAGACCTACGATCTTATGTTGTAAGCTTATAGAACATATTATTGCAAGTCATATACTTGCAATATTAAATAGTAATGGTGCCTTAAACCCTGCTCAGCGCAGCTTTAGGAGGGGATTCTCTACCACTACCCAACTGACAACAGACATTCATAATTTTAGTGCAGCTTTAGACAAGTCAGGCCAAATTGATGTTTTATTTCTAGATTTCGCCAATGCCTTTGGCAAGGTGCCACATAACAAGCTTCTTTTAAAACTGAAATTGATTGCTGTACCACCTCCGCTCATTGCTTGGATTGCAGCTTATCTACAACACAGAATGCAGTTTGTGGAGATTGGCAATAGTTGTTCTTCCCCACTCCCTGCAACCTCTGGGGTCCCTCAGGGAATTGTGCTTGGTCCCCTACTTTTTTAAATTTATGTAAATGATTTAGTTTTCAGTATTAATCCAGCTGTTAAGATTGCTCTGTTTGCTGATGATTGCATGATATATACTCCGGTATCTTCCGTTTCTGACCAGGAACATTTAGATAATGCTCTGCTTAGTATCGTTTCCTGGAGAGAAAAATGGGGCATGGAAATAAATACTCAGAAGACTGTGCTCTTGCGGATAACAAGGAAGAAAAATCCGTTTTCCTTCAACTATTGCATTAATGGCGTTTAAGTTAAAGAAGTGCCAAGGTATAATTATCTTGGTGTTGTAATAAACTCGCAACTAAAATGGAATGACCATATAGACCACATTAAATCCTCAGCTTTACGTAAATTTGGTTTTCTTCACCATAAACTTAGGGGCGCACCTAGCAGCTGCAAGCTATTAGCATAAAATACGCTTTTAAGACCAAAACTCGAATATGCCGCCGTCTTTTGGGACCCCCATGCAAAAAAAGACATAACAGAATTAGAAAAAATACAGAGACGTGCAGTACGTATTATATTTAATAGGCACGATAGAACTGATTCCCCATCTTCGTTAATGGCAGCAAATGATATTAAACTACTCTACGTCAGACGCAAGATAGCCCGCCTATCCTTCCTTCACCAACTAATTCATGGAAAACTAGGCATTTCTCCAATCCCCTATGTGCAGTTTTCGGAAATGCGTAGAACTCGTCGTCATCATGATCACAGTTTAGCACCATACTTCGTGCATACTAACGCTTTTAAATTTTCTTTTTTTCCGCGAACGATTGACGAATGGAACGACCTGCCTCTACGAGTGATATCGGCTGTTGATTTTGACAAGGCACTCTGTGAGCTATTTCAGATATATGTACTACATTAGACAATATTATTGTTCTGTGTTTTACGATGCAACTGCTCTCGTATTGAGTGAATATGTTTTTCTGCTCTCCCTGCCTTGGCTCAAATGAGGGTCTGCAGCATCGTGGAAATAAAATAAACAAACTATAGTTATTTCATTCATAACTGTAATGTTTGCACTCAAATTTCATATAAAGCACTACACACAGTCTATTCCAGACAGTAAGTGCATCAGTACTTTCCTTGGTACGCCAGTCTGGTTCATATGTCCCCAGTTTTTAAAAGAAACAAAAAATGGAGAAAACTGCTGTTTGTGAGTGCGAGAACACAGTGGTTTAGACAGCCCTACCACTGCTCCTTGAGAGAAATTTATTTATAAACAACAGCACATTTCCATTTCTACTGGATGAACCTGGTATATTTCTGTCGGTAAACTAAATAAGAAAACAATATCAACTGCACGTCAAATAAGCCTGAAGAACAGAAAAGGCCCGGGGCATAACAATGTGGTACTAACAACAGAGTACAGCTGTTAGTACTGCATTACTGTGTCCCCTTCCACTGTCCCGAGTTCTTTGCGGTTCTTTGGGTCGGTTATGTTCACCCTCTATATCCATACCCTCCTAAATTACTATGCATAAAACTAGAGAATGACACATCCTGCGCATGCAAAATAAAAAAAAAAACGTAATGGCAAAACAAGTAGAGTCCAGTGACTTTCACTTTTCACCAATGCAGTACTCAATCGGATACTTGCAAGTTTGCATTGAAAAATGCGAGCCTCAGTTTAATGTCCGAGAAAAGACATCTCATGCCGGCATCAAATGGATGCAAACGCGCACACTCTTTCACCATGTGTCAGACACAAGAGGCCCCCTCATTCAAAACCAAACCTTGACAGGATTCAAGAACTTTGTAATGCCTAACGTCAACCACAAGAGGATGATTACATTCAAACTGCCAGGTGCCAGTCCCCAAAGGAATGCCAGAATGTTCAAAGTTCCAATGTCAGCTTCAAATGATAACGCCAGATTACAAACCCTATTGTGGCTGCCACTTTCAAAAGTTGCAAGTTCACATTTCTACCTGTTCATTGTATTTCCAAGTGCCTGTACCAATTGAAATCACCACGTGCCAGAATAATAAAATGCACCACTAAACAACTTCGTAAAGCATCTAGCCAGTTGCATAGTGCCTGGACTCGACAGTACCAAGAATAGGTGTCACCTTGACTTGAAAAAGTCTCTTTTGATTGCATGTAAAGAGCCACATCCTTTATTTTATGCTTTACGCTCTCAGCTACATGGTCCCTGCTGTAACGTACCAAGAACATTTAATGTTTTCCCAACATGACAGCCATATTTCATTGCGTGCAGAGGACCACATGCTCCCTTTAAATCTCTGCGAAGGGTGGCATGCAGCCATGCTACTAGAGCCAAAAAAATGCAGCGATACTTTTGGCTGTCATTTTCGATGGATGGCATTTTCATTGCCAAAAATGTGCAAGCACTGAAGCTTCACTGAAAGCTGGCACACGTTTTAGCACAGCAACAAACGTACTAGACCAGCAAAAGGTTTGCTGGACACTGCACCAAGACCACTCAAGATCTTACTGACATATGCAGAGACCTTGCTATTTATTGCCTTCTCTGTGTCTCCCAGACTAATCTGCCTAGAAGGCATGAAAGGCGCAGCACTATTATAGAGAACTTTATTCCTACCCACACTGCTTTGCTGTATCAGTTAAAGTATGTTTGAAGGCAAAATTGTTAAAAATGTTCTTTTTTCTCCATCGTTACAATTTATCTTTATGGTCAACACCAATGCCAATAAAGATTTATTAACTTTCTTTATTGATTCTAGTGTCATATATTGACAAGTCTGAGATTCCTCTATGATGTGTTCTGCTGCTGAATTCACAATATTCACAAATTGAAAAAATATTTCCACACACCAACACACTTTCACAAAGTATGCAATGTAAAGTAGCCTTTGTACAAAGTTGATGTAAATAACTGATGAGCAGAACATATGTGCATAATTTGTTGCTAATGAATTATTTGGGCTTGGTAATTTGAGTTTCCTTCCTTTGTGACCAGTATTAGCTTGTTCTGAGGACGGAGGGTATAAGAGAACTAAACAAGTGCAAACGGTATATAGTTAACATGCACAAATTGCATGCCTACCATCATAAAACTGATTCACTGCCCTCAACCGTGCATGCAAGTACTGCTTACTAACATGACCTAAGCTAAATGAAAATGTGCACTAATGTCAATGCTTAAAATGCATATAAAGAAACTTCTGAAGGCAAGTAGATCAGTGATTAAATTCTGCACGCTGAGAAGGCAAACAAATAACAAGTAAACACAACAATGCATTGAGTCTGCTAGTGTTTAGCCCATGATCGGAAGCAGTTCATGTTATACAGCTACTACCAAGCTTGCTATTCAAAAGCATATGTAGCCCTTGAAATGTACAAATCAAAGAGCCATGAAAACTGAACTATTCTATTCTATTCCAGAATTGAATAAGCAGTGGGGCCCACATATTTCTGGGGATGCGAAAAAAAAATAACATGCCATATTATTTCTCTCTTGCCAACTTTCTGTACTTTGGATTAACTTTCAAAAGATGATGTTAAGTGCTTTAGTATGCACTATGGTAACACATTGTTCACAATGCAAGCCATAATGGTGATCTTGACAAGAAGCTCATCATTTCTGCCACTCCATAAATGTGTGCTTTGAGTAACCATGAAGAACAGAGCACAAAAGAACAGCTTTTTTTTGGACTGCATCTTGCAGTGTTTGAGGTTCGCACTGTTTGCACCTCCAATGTGCCATTACACAATTGAGACAATTTTATGGCAGACTCAGAATTTATAGCACTCAGTAATATGCAGTCATGATTCAAGAGTTCAGTGAGTCTGCAGCCAACTGTAAGCAGCACTGCACCAAAAATACATTCTGTTTAGCCATTTTTTAAGCAGAAAACACATCTCACTAAGTATGTTTAGACAAGATATGATGTGAACAGCAATTACAAGTAAATACTGCCAATTCTACATGATTTCAGCCTTAATTTGAGCCACTTGTGAAAATAAATGAACTTTACAACAAACAAACTTATCCTAGCTCTGTGTACTTCTGAATATCTGATATTAGTAAATTTACTCAGTTCCAAAATTATTACCCAATGAACTATACTACAAATCAACACTAAACACAAAAAAGACATGGCCTATGCATGAATCCAAGATGCTCCACATCAGTGCCAGCATTTTCTGTGATACACCAAAATAAGCTTCGTAGTTTCTTTCCAGAAGATAATGGATACTTGTTTTATCACTACATGTGGACATAACTGCATTTTGTTTTTAAAGACATTTCCTTTTATATTTCCCATAATCCTTTCCTACTACCTTTCTTCCTCGAAACCTTATGTTCTATGCGGAGAACTATGTTGGCTGTTTTTACACGCTAGCAAAAATTGCTGATTTTCAGAGATTTCTTTCTCTCTTTCTGCAGATTCTCAACTAAGAAGTGCTCATGTTGTAATGAAGCAGTCATAACATTAATACCCGTACCATATGCGCACAAGAAATGACAGTAAATGGTTAAGGCCTTAAGTTTGTTAATGCCATTATTTTCGGAGTTGGTGCTACACTTTCACATTTAATGTCATTATACTTAAGTCGCGATGACGACAACGCTTGCAAAGCAGTGAAAAATTTCACCTAAATATAAAGAGTGCTAATGAGCACAGTAGCTCGGGAATGTTATTCAAATGCAATACAAAAATTATTTCTTAGAAAATACCGCTGCTCTTGCTTGACAATTCAAAAAAGTAGCCATAAACTCGCGTGGCAGCACACAAGCCAAGAGTATCTGTCAGAACTGCTGGTAAAAATGGCGCCCTTTGCATCAAAAAAGCAGTAGAGATGCCTCACCTGACTAAAAGCTATGAATTAACTATTTACTACTGGACAGGAAGTTGTTACTAACAAAGTTGCGTGCTTTTCTGCATGTGGAATGGGGAAGAGAGTACACATTGCTCAGGGGTATGAGTTGTGGCAAACTCAGTAGGTCACGAATGGCAATAAGGCTAATGCCATTAAATTTATGCATATGGCACTGCTCGAATGCCATAAAAGCTTAAAGCAGTAAGCACTTAATGCCATTAGATTTGCCCGTGTGGCATGGGTATAACACTGTTCTGGCCCAACTTTTTATAATCACTTTAGTGTTAACCAGCAGAGATGATGGGCCAGAGAGCATTTTATGGAGAGTTTTACTTCGTAATCAGTACAAACTTAGGACCCTGTTGCAGCGCTATTACACTTCCCATATGTGCTAAAAAATTTTGGTACGATGCTAACACTTCCCATCGAGACCATCTTTAGTGCACTGCGCTTACAGGTGTGCTCACGGTGCGGCTAATGCATGAGATGCAGTCAGGGATTGCTTCACATGGTGGTGTGCCCGATGCTGCCTACAAGTGACACTCCTGCTTAAAGGGGCTCTGAAACACCTTCCAAGGAGAGCACATCAACTCGCACAATCACTGCACTGTGTTGTCATAAAAATGTGAGCCAAATAAGACACTTCTACACATAGCAGAAGACCCACAATCACGCGTCAAAGTTGATGAGCCCTTCCCGGCGACGTTTTCATGCTTGCACCCTCCTCCGTCCCCCGCTTCTGCGTAGACAAGGTGAGAGGTGGCCATTGGTCAGATTCTTTCAGACGTCAGGCAGCTACCGTGTCCGCGGCAAATAAGCTCTACAGCTCCAGCGGGTCAGGAAGCTCTGCTCCCAGAGGTGGGTCCAGTGGCGAAGTGCCGACCTTCCAGTGTGCAAAAAGTGATGAGAGGAGGGGGAAAGGCGCGAAGACTCTGAAATTCATGTTTTGGCTACAAATAACTCGGCCTCTACAAAGCGCTCTAAAAAAATTCTTGCTAGAAATTATTTGTGAAGCGGTACGCTTTAGCATCCCAAGGATACCGCAACTTTATTAGAGCCCCTTTCAGAGCCCCTTTAGAGCTGAAGGACAATAGTCCCTTTCACAGTTTGAGAACACTTAAAACTGCCATTCACAGTGCATCATACCCCTAGAATCCCAATGAGCGTATTGGAAGCTCCTGCTGCATTACAAGAGCATCACAAAGAAATGCAACAGCCACATTCTCTGCACAATATTCACACCAATTATGACAGTGTTGAAGCATTAATTAGAAACCTTTGCCCTACAGATATAGTCTCACCATGTGGCTTGCAAAGATAATCAGTCTAGCAAATATGTGAGAATCCATAATACTCTATAGTGCAAGTGTGACAAAAAAGTGAGCATGTCATCACATATTAGCTTTTCTTTTCAACATTTGAATAAATTGTCACTAATTAGGCCTCCATAAGAACATCACCCTCATTTTTCATGCCTCCAGCTTCAGGGTTTTGTGACACTTTGCTTAACGAGTACAAGCAACTTAATAAAAATTCATAACAAATGTATTTAACACTCTGAAACGAAGATCTGCAGTGCTGTCAAATACCATACTTTTCATCTGCCCATGCTCAGCAGGAAGTAGCTGATTGAAATTGCAAGATGGGAAAATTCTGTTTACCACTGCACTCAAAAGTCACGGAACACATGTGTTAAGCTGAGAGCTTTACCATTTCTGAGCACATGTGAAAGTGGTGCACATGCATCAAGCATCTTTGAAGACAGGGACTTAATGTGCCACTGTAGTTCCTTCTAACTTCTGAGTTCATTGCATTGTCTACTGTCGACAATGCAGAATGAAAAAACATAGAAAACCAAAACACATGAACAATGCACACACTAAACAGAGAAAACAAAGTTTTTGGCACTGCAATGTAAATAAAGAAATATACAGCAAATAATGTGACAACGCATCACGACATGGGCTTGAACTATGCTGAAATTGTAAACGAGCTGGACGAAGCTTCGCACTAGGAACTGGAGCTATATTGAGCCACAACATAAGCATAAAATACATGCTTACATAGCATATCACACACACACACAAAAAAAAAACCCGCAAGAAACAATAAGAAAGCAAAAAGAGCAAGGTATTTGCACTATAGCTCATGCATTTGCACTGACCCAGCTAAAGTGAGATAAGATACAGGTAAAACTGCTTTCCATATTAATTGCACAGAAAGACAAAGGAAATATCAATGTTACGTCAGAACAGAGGAAAGCTTTTCAAAATGTTCAGCAATACCTCGTTAGAGCAGCAAATACTCGACTTGAAGAGGTCATGTCTATTACCTTAAAACCAGCCTCCCAACTTTAATATTAGTCATGTTGCACATGGAAATAATGAAAACTGTTGTCTTAAAAGTCGAAATGCCTTTTTCAATTTTGTAACCACAAACAGTTTCTTGTTTGCAAAAAACTTGTTTGCTGCTGCTTGGAAAAAAGCTTTGGAGAGAAGTAAACTAAAAGAATTTTAGAAATTGTTAATTAAAAATCTGTCCAAGTTGATCATAAAGCCTGAGCTACTTAAATTAGCTGTTCATTGTATTGAATCAAATCCTTGTGCCTCATGGCTTCCATGCTAATCTATACTGCAAAGCATGTAACATTCATACCCTAAATGGAGGTTGGAGTTGCAACCTCCACCACCACCAGAAGAATTTATTTAAAACTTTCACAGCTGGCACCTTGCCACCCTATGCACTAAAAGCAAGTGCCCTATGAACTTGTAAGAAATTCTGCAAGTGAAAATTGGGCGAGCATCGAGTTGAAAGATCCTGTAGCTATCATTCTCCTTTCCTGACTAAATCTGTGCATCTCTCCAAGATAAGAAAAGAAAATAGACCACTCAGCAATGAACACCACTTCAGAGTGAAGCCAATGCAAAGTAAGTTAAGTACAGATTGCACACCGTTTTTGTGATTTTCTCAGACAAGCAAAACACACTACATGGAAAACTAACCAAGCACATCAAATGAGTTTAGGTGTTAGCTTATAGAAGTGTTTTTGTTGTAAATATAATTAGTGGTTTTAAGGAGAGGAAATGGCACAGTAACTCCCTCACTTTTTTGGTGGACATCTCAACTGCACCTTGAGGGAAGGGAGGAACATGGGAGTGAAAGAAGAAAAAGAACTGCTGTAGTGGAGGGCTCCGGAATAATTTCGACCACCCTGGGATCTTTAACACGCACTGACATTGCACAGTACACGGGCGCCTTTTGCATTTCCCCTCCACTGAATACAGCATATCCAAAGTAACATTTACGATTTCGGAGGCATGCGACGCCAATTGTAACAAGTGCTAGCTGCTGTGCACAGTCTGATCATATTGCATTTGTGCAGACTTAATGTGGGCTCTGTTTTGTTTCCACTAGCTTATATCAAAAGGCAGCACAGTTCAGTGCAGTAATTCAGCAACAAGCGAAAAGCAGTTAGCACTTGCTGTTCCTGACTGACCCACAAACAAGCACATGGGAAACATGCCATAGCACTTTCGGGCAGGGCTTGGTACAGACCTACAAAAGAGAAAGTCAATACAAAACTAGTCATCACAATGTAAAGATATGAACTGTACCTCCAAGGGAAAAAATTCCACTAACATAGCAGTCCAAGAAATTTGTTCCATGACATGCACCCCTATAACCAACGATGTTGCTTGACTTGCATGAGCCCATTACAGAAAACTCGACACATGACATGCTCCAAAAGTTGCCAGCAACTTGATTAGTTGCATTCTGCATGCTCGATTCCTGTTGAATGGAATTCTTGACACTCACAGCTTGCTTTTCAGAACAACACCAGTTTCACTCCTGGTTTACGCCTAACCAGCTTCATATAATATTACACTAAAACATCCTACTGGCTTGTGCAAAGCACTTTTCGTGGCTCTTTGTACACCAAAGCATAATTGTTAATGTGCAGTGCTCATGTTACTACTTGAACACAGCAGAGGAATAATTTCTCTGCAGTCTACTACTGCCTGCTTTTTCTCAAGAAATGAAAAAAAATGAAGCTCCCTAGTGCTGTAAAATATTATGCTTGGTGATATTGCTTAGCGATGAAAAACAGCAGGGCCTTCAAGTCATAAAATTAATAAAGTTGCTGCTTCAAACGTTTCAAACTGATTGAATGCAGCTTTAATAAAAAGGGTCCTTGCGAGTCAGGAAGAAAGGCTGAAATATGTTTTTCTTCTTGCACCAGTATCTTTTAAGTAGGGGTGTGCGAATATTGAAATTTTCGAATACGAATCGAATACCAGTATGAAGAAAAAATGGCTTCGAATATCGAATTGGATATCGAATATCTGGTTAGCACAAAAAATAAATTCATAAAAGATAAACAAGCAAACATTTGTGCTCATATTTTTTTCAAAAAAGTGTATGGCCTTTGCAAGTGAAATAAACAAAGCTAGACTGCCTGAGCACCGTATATAAAAAAAAAAAAACATGATTTGCACAGAAATGTATACTACTTAACTGAACAGCATAACAGTATCAAACCTGTAATGTGGTCAGGCAAAATGAAATCCATAACACGACAAGACTGGAAACAAAATAAACATGATGGCTAGTAAAACCTCATTATTTCGGAGTTCAAAGAACCGACAGAAATGCCCGGCTTATTCGAAGGTCGGTTTATAAAAAGCCCCGCGGCCCCGAAAAAAACAAAAAAACTACCGAAAATGCGGTAGTCATATGAGGCGGCTCTATCGTGCAAATACGTGTAATCCCGTGACCAGCACAGAGTTTCGGCGTGCTGGAAGACATCGCGAACATAAGCGAGATAGGAACGCACATTGATGTCAGAATGGCAAGACTGCTTCTAAAATGAAAAAAAAAAAGACCAGCAACGCGTCAGTCAGCGTCTGAAAGCAGCACCGGTACTGAGACTGGACTACTGGTGAATGCGCAGGCCGACAGTTACCATTACCACGGGCGAGTGGCGAAACTCTGAAACCAAAACTATGCGGCCAAGTTATTTTTTTTTTGACCTAGTGACAGGGGCCCTCTGAACGTTGTCACGCCTGCAGTTGCGCCCACTTAAGAGGTGCATGGGTGACAGTGCATCATGCAATAGGCGGGATTTTTACAGGATCGCTTACCCTGTTGTGACACCTCGACTCGCCCCTCCAGAAGCCTCACGCGAAATTCCGCAAGTAGTAGGCTTTCCCGCATAGCGTAGTTGACCAAAACAAGGTGGCGGTGGTCACGCTCAGAGAGTTAAGATGACAGAACGAATGCCATGGGTGTGGGCATAAATTAGGTAACATATTACGGAAGGATAAAAAATAAACGCGCTTTCGCGTTGCAATTATTAGAAGCGGGTCGTCCCCCATCTTGTTCGCAGCACGTGTGGTATGTGGAAAAGCGCACTTGCGGAATTGCGCACAAGGTCAAGCCTAGCGGCATCGAAATGCGATCGGTCCACGCGATAAACGATAGAGAAGGAAGAGAACAGGGCCTTTATATTGTTTTCCTGGAACTTTAAACACTATATTCAGATAAGTTGCCCAGATATTGTGCTTTTGCCGCAATCAAATTTACGAAAGTCGGCGCGGTATACGATCTCCGCCAAGTATTCGGGAATTTTCGAATATTCGAAAATTCACGACTATTATTTTTCGAATACAAATATGAATCATATTCGATTCGTACTCAAAATTTCGAACATTCGCACACCCCTACTTTTAAGTACTAATATTGTGTTCACTTTTGTGTGCATTTATTGTGTTCCATTTTTCATCCTTGGAAAGGCTTACAAATTTGGTGAAAATAGTAGCACAATTACCATCAACTTTCAGGCTTTCAGGACAAAGTTCTTATTGGTAAAAGCTAAGAAAATACATCATCATCAAGCATAGTATTTTGGAGGGCTGAGGATAAGGAAATGTCACATTTCCATTCTATTTATCGAGGTGATTGTGGAGAGCTAGAGGTGTCCTCCTTTTCTCTGAAATGGGTAGCCATACAGCCTCCCCTTTGGCAGCTTTGTTGCTCTTCCGAAAACTGGTCAGAAATGCAGGGTGCCCGGTGGCCTTGGCTGATTAATGACATCAGACAGTGGACACTAGTAGGTGCCAGGGAGTGAAACAGTGCCAGGTGTGACGATTCCAGGACCACAAATAAATACATCTGCCTTATCTCTTCTGTTACCTGGTCAGTCACTTACATCGCTCCAAAGACCCCAAGAACTTTTCATTCATCACCTGTCCACCTCAATGCCACTGAAAGATTGACCCCATGTGGTGATTGTGTGCAAGAGCGAGGAAATGTGACCTGGGAATTAATGGACGTACGCAGGCCTTGCAAGAACCTCTGCAACTGGCTGAATGGAGACAGTGTTGTGCCTTTGGTCATTTGATTCAAGTCATGCAGCTAACATGATGAGGTGGTGACAACAAGAGAGAGTCAGCTTAACCAATCAACGCATACTCTTGCCCCAACTGGGTGACGACCACATTTCACAAGAGAGTCAATGCTGCTAACAGGGGACATGCCAGCTTGCCACATGAGAGGACAGGAGAGAAGCCCCTAGTTTTTGCATTCTTTGTTGTGCGTATCTAAAGAAGGAAAAATGCACTGTTCTACAGCATAAATCAAATGCTGTGCGTGAAAAAAAAAAGGGGGGGGTTTTCAAAAGAAAACTTCCGGCGTCCTCAGATCGTAATGTGAAACTTGAAACCACCCAAAGCAGCACCTACAAAGGAAAGATTACAGTCAAGTCTAAATTCCTTTTCTTTTGCAAAATAATATGCTATAACATAAGACGCAACTTACAGCTAAAGAATAAAATCCAATTATATTCAGAACTATTTCATCTCAGAAACAACTGTACACAGAAAAGTTAAAAGATGAATATTACACAGTGCGTTATGGGTAAAATGGCAGCAAGATTGTGCGTGAAGCAGTTAAATGCAGCTATGATATGAAGAAGGGCCTGAGCAATTCTTTTCTATCTGACGTCAAACACGTGGTTGCAGATGAGCCTTATTATTGTGACTACTCCTATGAAGTGTAGTTTTGCTAAAATTATAAGATCTTCAACTGCATTCTAAGCATGTTCTTTAATTTACACAGTCAGAAAGTGTGCACTCCTAGGAAGTAAAAAAAATGTCCCCTTAGGTAGAGCAGGACAAGTTGAGGAATTTTGACTGTGCTTTATGTATTTTTAGTCAGTGAGATTTCTAGCACCTGCCTAGCAGATGAAGACAACAAAAAAACACAAGCAATGCAGCAGGCTCAAGAGTAAGCGTCTCTGGTAACTATTGGCAGTCTAGATCCAAGAGCTGCTGTGTGAAGTACAAAACCAGCAGCAGCTCTCTCAATAACACACTCTAACACAAAGACTTTACTCAATGTCAACAGAGTTCTCTCGATATCAAAGCAGATATAAGAAAGCACCTGACACTGCTTACAGCACTCACATCACACATTCCACATATTCCACATATCCCACAGAGTCTGCAGCTCAAACCACAACGTGCCTTGCATTCACTGCATTACTACTGCCCAACCAGATGAGTTTGGCGTATGAGATACCAATAAAGAACAATAGAGGATGTCCGGTATCACAAGTTTATGTGGCTCGTCCTACGTCTCATTGCAGCTCGGATGCCCCCTGCTGCACCCCCACCTCCAGAACGCACAGCCACCAGTGCCGAGGCAAGTGCAAGTCGTACTGGTGCACTTAATCCACCTGGAAGCTGCACCAGTAGCGTGGTCACCGCAGCTGCACCATCACCTGTGGGTTCCACAGCAACTGGCCGCACTGATCCACAAGGTGCTGGCACACCTTTAGGCGAATCCCTGAGAGCACGACGTTGAGTCTTCTTACGCAGCGGTGACCGGAAGTTGTCCCCATTCTCCTCATCATCCAAGATAGAGAGGCACACCTTGGCAAAGGGCCGCCGTGCCATGTGCTCCATTTGTGCTGCGTGCAAACGGCGAGCCCGGCGAATATCAAAGGCACGCTTTACCTTCCACACCACCACACAGGCTGCCAGAAAAAGGAAGAAGCAGGAGAAGAATACAGAAAAGAAGACAAATAGGTCAATGCGTGTCTGATCCTGGCGGAAGAAGAGGCTTCCACGTGTGGGTATTTCACTAGCACCCGCGATGACGAGATACAGCCGTGTGCTTCGCAGGTCATACACGTTCTGAGGCACAGTAATGACAAGACGATGCTGCAGATTTTGGACCAACAGGAACTCCCGTGGGTCCCTCACTGTGACATAGGTGGCTAGTCCCACAGGTGTTGCATGTCGAGGTCGCAGAAGCCAGGTAGCATCACTGCTGTTACGCAGCGAGGCTGCAGCTGGAACTGCTGCACTTGCTGCCAAGTCACCAGGTATCCCAACACCATACTTTCGGTCAACTGATACTACATGAGCACCACTGGTGCGGTTGACCTCAACAACAAAAGTGTCTTCTTTGGCTGACAGGTAGAAATCTGCTGCACCCGAGGTGATGTCCATAATGATGCGGATGTCAACATTCATATAACGAGGCTGAACCACAAAGAACATGGTACGGCCTTGGGGCAGCAGGTTTGGGTCTGGGCTGCACTCTGCAAGCAAAAACGAATATTCAGCAATTAGTAAGACTACTACCATAACATGCTGCAACCTTCCTTAGGGTGGCAAAAAATATTTCTTTTCCAAGCACACCCTGCACAGAGGTTAGGCTGGTGGGGGATTGGGATTTGGAAAGTAAGGGGGAGGAGCTATTTCCGAATCCCTCTTGCTTCTGGATCTGCCATTATATTCTGAATGTACTACTCACAGCACATGCTAAACTTTCCTGGAAGAAATGGTTGCAAATATTGGAAGAGTTTTGCTGCACAGATTTTGAACTGTAAAAGGTAAAGCTTGGCAAGGGCTGTATGTGTCACGACTACAGTCGTACACACACCTGTCTAGAGCGTTCAAACAGCGCAAAGAAGAGTACACTTCTGTCGTTTACGAGCAGCTTAGGACAAGACTAAGGCTATTGTGCATAGAACATTTCCAAGGGCCATGTTTAACTCATCATGTCCTTAAAAGCTGTATCTGTCCTGGCAGCCAGCTGCAACTGTCATAAATGCACAGCAGAGCGCACCGTTGTAAGGCTCTAGACAAGTGTGCAGACGACTGTACTACTGAAAAGGTTCAAGTTCTGCTCAACACAGCAACTGCTGAAATGTTTCTGCAGTCACATGATAAAGAAGCTTATAAGACAGAATAATCACGAGCAAATGCTTAAACGGACAGTGAGGAGAACTCTACCAATTTTTTTTTGTTAGCAAAATCTGATTTTTGGGCATTCATGGCTTTGTTGCCGCTTGTCCGGGAGGGAAAGATGAGTTTATTTCAAAGAAATTTGGATTCGAAGTTGAAAATGTTTTTCCTGTTGCTCCGATTCAAACTCGGTGCCCTCTTATGACGTCATGGCATCCTCTTATGATGTCATAGGACGGAGTGACGTGAAACGCGACGTAAAAGCAGGCTCCGTGATTTCTGGCGGCTAGCGGTGCGGTCTACCAGCAGCCGAAGTGAAAACTACCGCTGCCGCACATTGAAGGCATCTACTGTCACTTCGTTTACGCTTGCACTGGCGTCTTGCCAGCATTGCAATGGATCCCGTTCCCGAACCCAACCACGAAGTTCTCACAAAGACTCCGGCTCACATTTAAGCGACGTCAGCACCACAGAGTGTGCGATGCTTTTGAGGGAGCACGGTTAGGTTAGGCGCCGGCGGGTCGCTTCCCCCTTACTCCGTTGCTTATTAAATGTGACCCCAGTGCAGGGAGTCGCGAGGGGCGAGAACAAGGTCGGCACGTTGCGTACATCGGAGGCTTTCCGAAGCTTTGGGGCCAGTGAATTTTGATTCCTTGAACGGCGCCATTGCATGGTGTAGCAGGCGGCGCCGAGGAAGTTTCCCACGGTTGCAAGGGCCATTTCTTTTTTTGCCACAAAAAATAATAAAAAAAAGAATGGGTGCTCAAGGGCGCTCGCATTTAAAGTTGGCGGCTTGAAAGTAAAGCCGACGCATGACGCTTCAACGGGTCCCTCGTATTTCCGGAGGTACGGGGTCCACTGGACCAGGCTCTCTTGCATGTACCTTCAGATGTGTACTGTGAATGGATTAAATTAGCCGAGAGCTCGAATACAACAGCTCTGCCCAATTGCCGAAGCTACTGAATGGAGCTGCAAACAAACGAGTTGGCGGAGAGCGGAGTCACGGTCTCTGCAGGTTCCAAATCTTTTTTTCCTAACTGCCTTGTATCTTGTCTCCCATCCCTAATAAATGATTTCCGTTAAGTAGTTGGAAGTTGACTGGCACAGCCGGGAACGTTTCGCCGGGCGAGCGTATGGAGACACAAGTGCTCTTTATACTGCTAACTGCCTTGTACGATCACCGACCATCGTGCCATCATAGTTTTTTGTCGACCGTGTTGACCATCTGACCAGCCTTAAAAGGTTACTTCAAAGGTTAACTAGCACTTAAAGCGGCACTTGGAGTTCCTCTGATGTTCGGCGCTTGTAAATCGAGAAGCGTCAAAAACAAAACCACGGGACACGCAAAGCTCACAGATGCGAAGCGCCATAACAATCTGAAACTTTCCTGGCCGCCTGTGGCGCTGCCAAGCATAGGTTTCTTTTGCTGCCAACATTCAGGTTGTCTTTTGTCTGTCTTCTTTGTGAGTTAAAAGTGCACTATCGGTTTAAAGACAAAACTTACTTCAATAATGAACCGTGCAACTTTCCTTTGTCAGCCTCAGAGATTCACGGTTTCCATGGAGGAAGGAAAATTCCTCCAAGGTGGCGTCTTTTGCCCTATGACGTAATCACGCTTGCACTTGCGAGATTGGCCTGTGGCGGCGATACCTGTATTTTTGTTCTTGTTATTTTTTACCTTACAAGCGCTTTGTTTTCAGTAAGAGTGGCGTTTTCGTGATCAGGAGCTGGTATTCTATCGATACAAGTCAACTTCAATTTCTCTTCAGTGCCCCTTTAAGTCCCAACAAATTAAAACAGATTAATGTTGCCACTTTTGGAACGAAAATTTAGAATTTTAAATCATTTACTGACACACTATAGCTGCTCTTCAAGT
Source organism: Amblyomma americanum (assembly GCF_052857255.1). Classification (NCBI taxonomy): domain Eukaryota; kingdom Metazoa; phylum Arthropoda; class Arachnida; order Ixodida; family Ixodidae; genus Amblyomma; species Amblyomma americanum. The sequence continues at coordinate 195,123,642 of NC_135497.1, read as the reverse complement.
TAGTCAGGAGTGCACTGTGCAACTAAACAACACAGTAAAAACAAAGTGAACAAGGGAGGGGAAAGACTCGGGGACCTTGCCAACATTCTGACAAGAGCACTTGTCTTCGTCTGGGCCACAGTGTATTTGGTAACCATTAGCTTGGTGACACTCTCACATGGACAATAGTTGTTTCCATGAATAGGTCTGCCTCCAGAAAAACAGTGGAATAAAATTTTATCCACAACTGGCATAGCTACTACTAACTTATCGGACACTGCATGGCTATAAAAAGAAAAACAAACACAGCTTGTAACGCAAAGAGTCATCCCAGCAACTATTGATCTCTGTGAAGCAGTGTCTACAGATGCAGTAAGGAGAGTGTAAAAAGATGGCCCAGTCCAAATTAACTGGAAGTATGGGTGTGCAAATATCAACTTGTGGTTGTGAAGAGAAGATTTGCACGCACACGCACACACACAATAAAAATTCGTTCCCAGTTGAATCAGATGTTTTCGAAATGAACACAGGTTGCTTAAATAAAATAATAAACCTTTTGCTACAAGACAGTTATGAAAAGAACACATTTACTCCACAAAAATTTTATTTTTACTTGTCACCACCACAATAAATCAAAGCATTAAATTGGGGGAGGGGGAAATAGTGTAACCATAATAAATTTTATTGTATAGACTTGCATGCAAATACTATGGCATAACTGTACTCAGCAAAAAGTCTAATGTTCAAGTTGCATTAATGCTCACATGACAAAGGCGCTCACTGAATGATGTCGTAAGGTGGCCCGATATTTCGTTACTGGAGGAGTGACTTCACAGATTGATATCAGAGAGGCATGGGGCAGTGCACTGCTGGCAAAACATAACAAGACGGCTCAGCAAAATGGGCGAAGAGCAGTAACATGAGCTACGACGTAAGCAGGGCTATACCTCACACTCTCCCTCGTGACAGCTAAAGACAAAGTGCCGGCTGTGGTATGCTACCACAAATGGAGTGTTCTTGACGAGACGAACCCCACTTAGCCTTCGAGTATCAGTTTCACTGCACTGCAAGCCCCGTGAAAAACCCATAAATGCTGCCGCAAACTGCACGTGTGAAAATGAAACTACATCACAAGGCACTGCTAGGGCTGTACTGAGTACAAGATGTAGTTGGAGCTCGTTTCTGTCGTCCACGTTATCCTTGTCCCCCGTGGATTGAAATGCGCAATTTTTAGACTCTAATGGCCTAAAAATTAAAGTGCTTGCTATGAAAAACCTCAGGAGTGCACCCCTGCCGCAGGTTCACCCATTAAACTATCCTCCACAAGCCCCATTTCAGTGCGCACCACGTCTCTTGTCATAGCGACCGAAAATGATATGAGCAGTGGCACCCATTTGCTTTCTTTACCGGTGCCTCCACAGTCAGTTGTCAACTCACAACCTAACATAACTGATCACTCTCTGCTGACTTTCAACACTGAGGTGAATTGTCCTAAGTCCGCCAAAAAGAAAAAGACTATACACGACTATAACACAGCTGACTTCAATGCAATTAATAATGAATTATCAGCACTTATGGAAATCTTCTTCAGGAATTTTGATGATCGATCTTTTCAAGCCAACTGGGATATGTTTGCAGTCAGAATTCCTGAACTAACTGATGAATAAATTCCAACCCGCACCATCATTTCTAACTCGCAGGCCCCCTGGCACACAGCCCATATCGAAAGCCTATCTAACAGAAAGAAGCACCAATATTGCACCGCTAAACTATCTGCCAGTAACTCGCATTGGGATGCATATAAGACAGCGGCTAATGCCTACGCAACAGCACTAAAACAAGAAAAAGAAAAGTTTCTTTCTACCACTTTACCATCCATGCTACTATCGAACATTAAAAAATTCTGGCGCATTATAGCTCACCAATTGACGATTATATCACTTTGATAGACGAGTCAGGGGACCCTAGTCTTAGCAATTCATGTGCTTCGGTCCTTAACAAAACTTTTTATGAAGAATTTTTCCCATATATCACGCCCCTACCTGGCGCCCACCAGTTTAAGTATGCAGTTATGCCTCCTATACATAATGACCCACCAGGCACTGCTAAACTGACCACTGCTTTAAAATTTCATCCTTCACCTGGCTACGACTGTATCAATGCTAAATTAAAAACAATATCTTTGCTTGTACTTCTATAATACTAACGAAGATTTTTCAGCGATCACTCGATACCTCCACATTGTCCCAGAATCGAAGATCACGAAGGTGGTTCCATTACACAAATCAAGAATTAGAACCTCACCTGCAAATTATCGTCCCATCTCGCTTATCAGTACATGCTGCAAATTATTAGAACACGTGTAATTTTCACAAACCTTGTTAATTTTTTCGAGACTAATTCTTTCTTCACACCTGCACAGCTCAGTTTTCTAAAATCATGTTCATGTGATACTCAACTTGTCTGCTTCACTAACAAGCTTCACCTTATTTTAGACTCCACATCAGAGGCTGACTGCATTTTCCTGGACTTTTCTAAAGCTTTCCACAAGGTATGTCACCGTTTATTACTTTTTAAACTAAGCCAATTGAACATTGATCGTAACGTTCTGAGATGGATCGAATGCTTTCTTCATAACCGATCGCAGTTTGTTTCCACTAATAACTACGATTCACCTTTCAGTGATGTTTACTCGGGTGTGCCTCAAGGGTCAGTCATAGGACTGCTTCTGTTTCTCATTTACATCAATGATATTCTTTCCAAAGTAGCATCTAACATTCATCTGTTTGCTGAAGATTGCATTATTTTTCGCAAAATAAAATCACCCAATGATGTTAATTTTCTTCAGAGCGATCTTACCTATATTTCTATTTGGTGCAATGATTGACTCACGGACCTAAACGCTGACAAATGTAAAGTTATGCGAGTATCCCAACATGCTAACACTGCTTCCAGGTACTACTTAAGTAATGTTCCCTTAGAATCTGTCACTGCATATAGATACTTTGAACATCCACATTTCTGCAGACATCTCCTGGCCGCACCACATCAAGTACATTATTAACAGAGCTAACCCTATGTTGGGCTATGTATGCCGAAACTTTACGAAAACCCCGCCATCTCAAATTACTGCTTTACAAAATGGTAATCCATTAAAAACTGGAATATGCAGCTACTATATGAGATCCCCACCACGAAAAACTAACTACTCTGCTGGAGATGGTTCAAAATAATGCCACACACTTTATTTTATCTAATTTTAACAGCGGTGCAAGCGTAACCAGCATGAAAACTTACCTCTTTTTACAGCTCTTAGCATGCTGCTGAAAAATAATTCACCTTAGTCTTTTTCATAAACTGTACCATCGATGATCTCCACTCAACGGAATGCACTCATTGCTGTTCCTCACATTGCTGCCACAAGGTTGGAATTCCAACATTTAACACCATATCAGCATTTCACTCCTTCCTGCCTGATGCTTCACATGAATGGAACCATCTTCCTGCTGATGTCGTCGACATCAATGATAACCAGCATTTTCACAATGTATTAACTAACATTGTATAAATGGAAAATTTTTTTGCAACACTCACTGTTCTTGTTTATGTATTTCTTGTTTGTAACCACTCCCCTCATTAATGCCTCTGGCCCTATGAGTTCAATAAATAAATAAACAAACAAACATATAACTGTGTCGTGGCACGATGCAATGACATACTGCACATTGTTTACTGATATGCAAGTCCACAGAGGCTCTCGACGGCTGCCAACACATCGATTTTATGCATGGCCAAGAGTAACCATGTATGCACTTGTTCCGCGTGATGACAGTCGATTCTATGAAGGATATGCAAGTTCAGTGATGTGACAAATGCAAGATGCTGCAGCTAGAGAGCACCACTGGAAATGCCGCAACGGTTGGGAATGAGTTCAGATGAACAGAAAAATTTGTAACTTCTGAATGTTCAAAAGGTTTGAATACTTCGAACAGTTAAAGCACTATGCAAATCGAATCAAATAAGCTGTGTCTCTGAGAATCTAACCGTCCTTGTGACTTACCCTGTGTCTCTGGATCCAAGCAATAGTCCTGCTCGAGGCGCATGTGACGATAGCATTGATGCCCGTTGGTAGGAACGCCCTGAAAGTTCTCCTTGCACTTGGAGCACTATAGCACAAACAGAAATAGCATGCATCAGTGATGGGATGATCCACCTTGGGTACTAACTCCATCACAGACATTAGTGTACGTGGGCATACACACATACACATGCACCAGCACACAAGACGTGCATCATGACAATGAGTGAGACCTAAAAAAAAAAAAGCACAAGCTTTGATAAGTTCATTCACCTGGGAATTTTTAATGCGCACTGACATCACAGGTGTGCAACGATGGCGTAGAGGTAGAGAATTTACCTCATGTGCAAGGGGACCGGGTTCGAATCTCGGTGCTGCGCAATTCTCCACCGGTATGATGGAATTGATGGAATTGCGTGTCGATAGAATTGCATGACCGGGCCTGGGGTGCGGCCTGATCTCAGTGACTAGAACCGACAATGCACTCCCTCACCAGAGCAGGATTTGGCCCCCCTCTTATAGCACTTGGCCACAACCTTCTATGAACAAACCAATTCGCTGATCCGGATCATGAGAGGGAAATAACTAGAATAAGAATGGGGTGGAGCACATATGGCAGGTTCTCTCAGATCATGAATAGCAGTTTACCAATATCCTTCAGGAGAAAAGTATACAAAAGCTTTATTTTACCGGTACTAACCTATGGGGTAGAAACGTGGAGGCCAACGAAAAGGGTTCAGCTTAAGTTAAGGACAACGCAGCGAGCCATGGAAAGAAAAATGATAGGTGTAACGTTAAGAGACCGGAAGCGGGCAGAGTGGGTGAGGGAACAAACGCGGGTTAATGACATCCTAGTCGAGATCAAGAGGAAGAAATGGGCCGGGGCAGGGCATGTAATGCGTAGGCAAGATAACCGCTGGTCCTCAAGGGTAACGAATTGGATTTCAAGAGAAGGCAAGCATAGTGGGCGTAGCTCGCAAAGGACAGGGTTAATTGGAGAGACATGGGAGAGGCCTTTGCCCTGAAGTGGGTGTAGTCAGGCTGATGATGATGATGATGGCTATATTTTACAGGCAGAAAGATGATCGTACAACTGGCAATTTTTTCTTTTCTTTCGACTGCAGTATTTTGTTAAAAAGAAAAGATTCATATACATCATTTACTCTTTTGAAATACAGCTTGTGATCTCAGTGTGCCATTCTGCACGTTCTCTCTGAATGGAACTCCTGAGAAATGGAACATACCATATTATCTTGTGCAAGAGCCACGACTGTGTATGGGCCGCACCCCATTTTGAACTAGATAACTGAGAAAAAAATATGGTTATATGGTTTTTTTTAAAATTCACCTATGGGCCACACTTAAAAATTCCCACCCAAATTTAAAAAAGAAGGTGCGGTCCTTACACATTTATACAGAATTTTTTTTCCTTGTTCTCTGGTGTTCAGCATTATAAAGTACAATGCATGAAACAGTTGAAGGAAAAACTGATCAAGACTGCAACATATAACTGTAACCAGTAAAGCAACAGCAGCAAAAAAAAAAAACCTTCATATATAAAAGTACTAGACCTGGAGGTTCCAGCAAGGGCTTGCACTGTTCTTTCCACTCTTTTGACTGCATTGACGGTCGTTCTCCGTGTTGTTCTTGCAGTTGCAGTTCTCACCTGTACGTCGGTCACAGGTGTCACCATGCCCGTGGCACTCGCACCTGGTTGTGATAAATAAAATCACTTTAACAAAGAAACTGAACATGTCGCCAGCAACTCATTGCATCGCCTCATTTGAGACAGCCTGTAATGTGTTACCAGTCTTACCGTAGAGCAGGGGCTCTCAAACTGGGTTCTGTGGAACCCCAGGGCTCTTTGGAGTAGTGTTTGGGGTTCCACGAGTGTGTAAATCGATGCTTGCCTCAATTTTCACCTTTCCTTTACTCACTTTATTTTGGGACTAATCACACTGTAATTGTTCATTGCAGATTGCTTTGCTGTACAGCCAGATGTTATTAATTAAATTTGGGCATTTCTTGTACTGCCATGTGTCTACATGCTTCCTTTTGCATGCATATTGGGCTGGAAGGGGCGGAAACCATTACATGTGAATGAGAGCTGTACTGGCCATATTTACTTTCAATGGGCATTTTATAAATTGGGTCTAGAGGCTATGAGGTTTCTGAAGAAGCGACAAGCTTGCAGGCTTCCAAACAGAGCACCCAGACAAGCAAGAGAAGGAAATTTTCAATGAACTAATCCTAAAGAAAAGATGAGCAAGCTGCTTTCTTGCTGTGATCAAGAGTGCCAGAAGTCATGCCCTTTCTACAATCTTGAATGCAGATGCTTGCATTTTGTGCACTCAAAACCACAACAGAAAGAAAACAGAACGAAAGAGACAAGTGATCAGGTAGATGCAAAATACAGCCTTCTTTTCAGTACCAATGAAGAAATCTCTGCAAGACAGTAATATAGGAGCCTTTCATACCAAATAAGGAGGGCAATGGTGGTGCATGCATCTTTGTGTAAGACCTCTTTTTTGCTTATTCTGTACCAGACACCTTGGCTATCTGCTACACTAGCTGCAGGCGAAGTGGAAATGTTCACTGTTCTCCTCACCTTCATTCAGTGCACTGAGTCTGCACCACTGTGTCTGTGCGCTTAAATCTCTAGACTGGCCTTATTTATTTTGGTGCAATTTTCCACCAAGATTCTTGGGCCGAATGGTAGCTGTGGCACTGAGACTGAACAAGACTACGCTGCAGCTGAACTGATATAAGTGGAAAGTAATTGTTCTGTTGACGCACCTAGTAGCTGCATTTGAAAACTCCAACAAAGCCAGACGTGAAATAATCTATAGTGAGACTGTCTGGCTTGCCGCTGCACATAGCAACCCACTATATGACCACTCGCACTAACGTATGCATCTGATGTGCTCTTGCTTTGTTGTGTAGTCAATTCCATTCACCTGTTCCATGTCCATGCATCAAGGTTCACTGCCCACACCTTGTGGTTTTCGACCGTGGTATGTAAAGCAGCTTGCACTACACAGAAAAATGCAGAAGTGCTACTGTGTGCAAGGGTGTGGAAATAGCATTGCCAGCCAGAGCCTATTTCGAGGCACGATCATGTGCCTTCTGATAGTGCACACAGCCTGCGTCTGTATAGTGAGTCCATGTTGGGAACACCAAAACAAGGAACACTGTGAGTCAGGCAAGAGTCTCCTGTATACACAAATAATTGTATGGTAGGAGTGTAATTTTGGCACTTTCTTCACGTCTAAAGATTTTTATTTAGTATTTAGGAAGGTTGTGGCTCTAGGAATAAAAGACTCGAGAAGACACAAGGGACGAGTAAGAATAGAACATGAGACTAGGCACAAGAAAGCCAGCATAAAGCTTTCAGCGGGAGTAATGCAAGGAAGTGGACATAAGTTTTTTCCTTTGAATTTGGCAATGACTGCCTGAATAAATTAAACCTTCAGATTATAAACTATCTGGCATATCAAGTTGGTACCACCCCCAGCATGATATTTGAAGCTTGAAAGCAAATGTTTTGAGGCTGCAAGGCTATGAATAACTTGTGTCTATTTTGTTTTGCTGTCTTTTCAATCTCTGATCTGCACTCTAGTCCCTACATCTGCATTTAGCATAGTCATTGTTTGCATCAAGTAAGACATCAGCACATGCAGCACATAAAAAATATCCATCCAAAGTGTGCAAGAAGAATAAGTAAACAAAATGCATAGGCCGTAGCAACTATGTCTTTTTTAAGTGCAAAAGCTGTCCGTACTAGGGTGCAGTGCTGACAGTGGTGACGATAACAATTTCAAATTAAAGGGACAGTGAGGAGAACTCTATCAATTTTTTATTGTTAGCAAAATCTGATAGTTCAGCATTTCATGGCTTTGTTGCCGCTTGTCCGGGAGCGAAAGATGCATTTTTTTCCAAAGAAATTTGGATTCGAAGCTGAAAAAGTTTTTCCCTTCGCTCCGATTCAAACTCGACGCATTCTTGTGACGTCATAGGACGGAGTGACGTGAAACGTGACGTAAACGAAGACTCTGTGATTTCTGGCAGCTAGCAGTGTGGTCTAGCAGCAGTCGAAATGAAAGCTACCGCTGCTGCACGTAGAAGGCATCTATCGGGAGTCGCTACCATCGCTTTGTTTACGTTTCCACCGGCGTCTTGCCAGCGTTACGATGGATCCCGTTCCAGAACCCGACGACGAAGTTCTCGCAAAAACTCCAGCCTGCATATCAGCGAACTCAGCCCCACAGAGCGTGCAATGCTTTTGAGAGAGCACGGTTAGGTTAGGCGCCAGTGGGTCGTTTCCCCCTTCCTCAGTGAGCACCCGTTGCAAATCAAATATCATAACCCTAGTGCACGAGTTGCAAGGGGAAAGGACAAGGTCGGCGTGTCGAGCACATCGGAGGATGTCCGAGGCTTTGGGGCCAATGAATTGCGATTCCTTGAACGGCGCCATTGCACGGTGCAGCAGGCGGCGTTGAGGAGGTTTCCCATGGTTCCAAGGGCCATTTTTTTTTTGCCACAAAAAACAGATGGGTGCTCAAGGGAGCGTTTAAAGTTGGCGGCGTGAAATTAAGGCCGACGCACGACGCTTCAACAGGTTCCCCGTGTTTCTGGAGGTACGGGGTCCACTGGATCGGGCTCTCTTGCTCACTTGCATGTACCTTCAGATGTGTACTGTGAATGGATTAAATTAGCCGAGAGCTAAAATACAACAGCTCCGCCCAACTGCTGAAGCTATTGAATGGAGCCGCAAACAAACGAGTTGGAGGAGAGCGGAGTCACGGTCTATACAGGTTCCAAATCTCTTTTTCTTAACTACCTTGTAACTTGTCTCCCGTTTCTAATAAACGATTTCCGTTAAGTAGTTCGAAGTTGACTGGCACAGCCGAGAACATTTTGCCGGGCGAGCGCGCGGAGACACAAGTGCTCTTTAAACTGCTAACTGCCTTGTACAATCACCGACCATCGTGCCATCATAGTTTTTCATCGACCGCGGCGATCATCTGATCAGCCTTAACAGGCTCCTTCAAAAGTTAACTAGCACTTGTAGCGGCACTTGCAGTTCCTCTGCTTTGTTTTGCATGCCCCATGTTTCGCTTCGCATCTGTGAGCTTTGCGTGCCCCATGTTTTGTCAAGAACAAAACATGGGGCACGCAAAGCTCGCAGATGCGAAGCGCCATAACAATCCGAAACTCTCCTGGCCGCCTGTGGCGCTGCCAAGAATAGGTTTCTTTTGCTACCAACATTCAGGTTGTCTTTTGTCTGTCTTCCTTGTGAGTTAAAAGTGCACTATCGGTTTAAAGACAAAACTTACTTCAATAATGAACCGTGCAACCTTCCTTTGTCAGCCTCAGAGATTCACGGTTTCCATGGAGGAAGGAAAATTCCTCCAAGGTGGCGTCTTTTGCCCTATGACGTAATCACGCTTGCACTTGTGAGATTGGCCTGTGGCGGCGATACCTGTATTTTTGTTCTTGCTATTTTCTACCTTACAAGAGCTTTGTTTTCAGTAAGAGTGGCGTTTTTGTGATCAGGAGCTGGTATTCTATCGATACAAGCCAACTTCAATTTCTCCTCAGTGTCCCTTTAACATACACTCCTGTATGAGCAATGGCTCACACTCTACGTCACACTAAGCAACTTTCAAACAACAAAAAATAACATTCAATGTGCTGCTGGGCCTTTGGGGTATTTCGAATAAACAAGTTAACTAAATAACTATATAAATAAAAAGATGATGATGATTATGGATTTTTATGGCGCAAAGGCATCTAAGGCCAAAGAGCGCCATGACACAAGGTATTTTTCTTTTTCTCAAGGTGGGGTCAAAGACCCGTTTTCCAAGCATTCACCCTAAATAAGCCGAGCGCCAGACCACGGGAAAGCTTGTACCCATTGTATCACCGGTGGGTACCCGGCGGCACTGGGGATCGAACCCCGCACCTCCCGCATGCTAGGCGGATGCTCAACCACTTGGCCACCGCTGCAGTTATATAAATAAAAAGGCCCAAAAGGCACTGCCAAATGTCGCCAGCGTGGTGAAGGGTATACTGCAGACACACTGTAGACAGGAATGATGCATTCTGTAATCCACACCACATATTCTTCAATTCTTTTTTTTACGCTAAGCGGCATTTTGCATTGTTATCTGCCGACTGCACATCACTGATTGCCATGGGTGTGAGCTCATGTTTTAGCAAACAGGGAAGCATTTTTTGCTGTAGCTCCTTTTTAATTTCAAACATCAGGGTTGATATTTGCTTCAACATTCAACTATTCCTGAATCTATTCAATGGTGCTTGACAAATGTTTACATGCCCTCAGAGTAAACTGAAAGAGCTCAAGACAATAGGCAGCATGAAATGATGATGCTTTCATGTGGCCAACCTAACCTTGGGGGCAGCTTTGCAAGGAATCAGAAGGAAACATGACTTCATTCTCAAAGGGAGACCAAGGTTTGAGATTAATAGTTTGTAAACTGAACTAAGTATGACTTAAATTTTAAAAGTGCACGAGGTTCTGCTTCTATAAGTACTTAGCTGTGACTCACGGTCGGCAGCCACGGGCGATGTCCTTGCCCACCACGAAGAAGCCCTCTACACATTCTTCACATTGTGCTCCCATTGTGTTGTTCTGACAGAATCGACACACAGCTAGCTCCAAAGGTCCATGCTCGATCTGCTTGAATGACTGCATAAGGAAAATAAGAGTCAGACAGCAACTTTGGTTGAGTAGTGAAAAATGAGAGCACATTCAGTGAAACCTCGTTGATTCGAACCCCGTTGATTAAAAAACCGGATAATTCAAACTGCTGGCTCAGTCCCGGCCAACGCCCACTTAAATCTATGGTGTCGGATAATTGCTAATTCAGACACTATGTGTTAATTCGACACCGGCTAATTTGAATGGGCCCCTTCTGAAGAAGGATGCATCCAGGTATGACTGGTGTGACAAGAGGTCGTTGAAACAGCCTTACTCAAAGCCAGAGTTCCAAGTTGCAGAGTCCCTCGTGCGTGAGGGCCCCGCCTTTGAGAACAGTCCGACTGCTTAGTTCCGGTTTCACTTTTCTCAGCTTCGTGCCAGCCCGCAGTGATGCAGCTCAGCCAGCCAGCATCACCCAGCACACCTAATCCAGCTGAGCACCGTTTAGGACCCTGATTGGCACATCGCTAATGTTTTCTTAGCGTTTTTTTTTCTTTTCACTCACCACTTTGGCACCGTTTTGGTGCCATTTCCTATGCTTGTGTCCATGTGGTTCTGTTGTTCCAGTGCGCTGAAACTGCGTGCTCATTATGTGCCATTTGCAGTTCGTGCAGTGAAGCCTTCTCACACGTGACGGTGGCGCTTATCATAGGTATGACACGATAGCGGTGGAGCTACACTGCGTCGCATTATGACGGATGCGAGAGGCCCTTAAGATTTTGGAGCAGTTCTGCTCTGATGCTGTCAACAGTATGCATGCAATAAAGCATTGATGGAAATGTGAAGAACAGTCACTGCCATGCTGTTCTCACCATAAAATCAAGCAACTTGCCCAGTCTTTCACCAAATAAATTTACCATGATGCAGGCAGTTCTTGACATGTTTTGGGGGGTTATTTGATAATTCAAACTTTTGGATAATTTGAAAATTTTTTTGGGGCGCTTGAAGTTCGAATTAGCGAGCTTTCACTAACTAAATACTAGTTTGGTCCTGTCATGCACACAGTGAATTGCAAACAGCCTACCAAGAAACCTAGGATTATTAAAAAAGCATAAAATCTCATGAGGAAGCATGACAACTGCTCTGTTTCAAATTCTACTGGTGAGCATACATGCTTGCACTTAACAATGTGGCACAAGTGAGTGCACTTCCCAACCACCAGACAGACTGCTGCATATAAGGGGCCAATTCATCTGTGCATTTGTCTGAGCTTCACGTGAAAATGATAATTGAATTGTAGATATCAGAAGGAAAAAAAACGTAAAAAGAAGATGGTTTAGTTTGGTTTATGGGGGTTTAACGTCACAAAGTGACTCAGGCTATGAGGGACGCCGTAGTGAAGGGCTCTGGAAATTTCGACCACCTGAAGTTCTTTAACGTGCACTGACATCGCACAGTACATGGGCCTCTACAATTTCATCTCCATCGAAATTGGACCGCCGCGGCCGGGATCAAACCCGCGTCTTTTGGGTCAGCAGCCGAGCGCCATAACCACTGAGCCACTGCGGCGGCTTTGGTAAAAAGAAGAGCAGAAAGGTATGATTGAAATGACATACTGAGCATCCCAACTTCTGCATTATTGCAATCCACTTGACTGAAATTTTTATGACACTGCATGCAAGCATTTTCACCGTGTGATGCCATCATGATGCAAGATCTGGAGAACTCCCCGCAGTGAACACTTACCTCTAGGAATTCAGCAGGGGAAAGGTTGCCTGCAGACTCATTGAAGTCCAGCTGCCCTGCCTCAACACAGATATTTGTATGCTGGTTGCAGTACTCAAGGCAGGGCACACAGCGGCCTCCTTTGGCAGGGTTGCCCACATAAAAGGGCTCACAGTGGCTGCACTGGGGACCCTGCAGAGAGCACCACACAGCAACACACCCATGTCACAAGTGAATCTAGTCACATGCCGAGTGATGGACTACTAGCGACAGGAGCGCTACGAAGTCTTAAGCAGGCTAGCTTCCTGCTGCAATATAACAAACAGTCAGCAGAACAAGTTTGACATATCGTATTTACTAGTGTAATTAGTGCACTTTTTTCCCCTAAAATTAAGGCTTCAAAAAGGGAGCGCACAAATGACACGGAGATTTCATGAACAAGTCTCTAAGAAACTCTACAAACGTCATAACGCGGCAAGTACACAGTATATTGCAGTGCATGAGTCGACCCAGCACCTCGCTGGCCAAAAAAAAAAAAGAAAAGTTGACTCCTAATATAAGCCGATGCATAGCCACCACCCGCCCTACCCAGCCAGTGGCCGCCCCCACCCCAGACCCACGTTATGTAGCTCCCCGCATAATGGCATGATGGTGTATGTGCAGCTCAAAGCAATACATGCGGAAAGATACAATAGCAAAGCCAGCAGTCAGGGGTAAATAGAGATACACAAGGCAATAAAACGGTGCCCTTGCTCGGTAGCAGCAAACAGAATAGCCAATGGTTTGGTAGTTTTGGACTCTGGCGTGACACACACTTCAGCGGTTATTGGAAGTTTTCTTTCGCAGCCGTTCGTATGGGAAAGTGACCACTGGAGTGAGCGATCCAGGTAAATGGTGCTCAATTAAGTTTTTCTTCGCGGAAGCAATTTACAAACGAATTACCTACATTTTTTGCATCACTCACTCACTTTCGCAGCTGCAAGCGGCGACCCGGCCGTACTTCCCAAGCCTGCCCTGAGTGCACCCGCGTGCATGTCAGTTTGATTGCACAGCAGGGAGCACGAAATATGCGAATAAAAGTTTTTTTCAAAAATCCAGGTACAAATTTTGGGGTGCGCAAATTACGCGAGTAAATGCGGTAATTGCTGCAACTGCTGTTTTTGACCTCTGGATTTTTTCAGCGCAGCTATGTATTTTTACCCTGATAGAGTGAAATTAAAATAACTAATTCATTTTCCATGACAATCGCATTGCCTCAGTGCCAGCAAACAAAGCAGTGGATACAAATGGTGTAATTGCTTTCACGTTTTCATCAAACCATTTTAATGCAATAGCATCAGGAGGGCCACGAAGGCGAAAACTGTACGGCAGCATTGGCAGCGTCAGCGCTTGTGTGACGCCTCCACTTGCTAGGTGGTGTTAGGGGACTAACCGCTCTACACCTGCCACCTATAAACTGCCTCCTTCTCCCCCTCTCCACCTAAAGGGGAGTGGAGGGAGATGCTGGACGAAGAATGGATCAGCAAAAATGAGAATGACTAAGAGGAGAATGACTTGGACAACAGCAGGTCTACGTGCAAAATATACAGCCTCCCAAAGAACTTATCTGCGCAGAAATGAAGCTTCAGGAAGCTACTCCTTCTTGATTTGCTAGGGAAGAGCAACCTGGGTCTCACAAGCCCCACTGGTGGCTGTTTCTGAAACAGCCACCCGCCAGTGCAGCAGTGCATAGCTTAACTGCTGTGCCACTGCGATACTGCACCAGTAGTGGTAGGAGGACTTGCCGCAAGATATGAATGTCACATTTTGCATAGTTGCATAGTTGGGATTAGAATAAAATGAGAATTAGGATAAAGAAATCAAAGACAATGAACTCAAGAATTGGAACTGAATCAGAACTTGAATAGATTGGCGAGTCGAAGAAACATGCCATCGCACTTCCTTAGTACCAATCCAATTGATTCTTTTGATTTCTTTTTATTACACTCAAATTACACATTATCTGTAGCATAGTACAAAGAAAACGACAACTAAGTTTGACAGAAACTTTGATACTGAGTGTAATGCGCTCTGACACCAAGCCAGACACAGAAGGAAAAACAAAAATCAAGGCACAATTTAACACAGGAAGCTGCTGGGCCTAAAATGCACTCTAACCACCTGACCATGGTAGCCAAAGCAATAACTCACATTACCTTGTTGCAGGATAAAGGTTGCGGTCAGCTATTGGGTCCTTTGTTAAAGTAATATTTTGTGATAGCATTGCTCTTCTTTTGATTCAGGCCTTACATTACCAGTGACGGTATTGTCCCACCAATGAGGCTGAACAGCATGTCAGTGCTGAGTCATAAACAATATGAGATACTTTTACAACCTTGAGCTACTAAAGTAGTGTGCTGGATAATCCTCCAAAACATGAGCTGGAATGATGTGCTTCAAACAACATGTCAGTGGTAGCTCTCAAGCAGCGAGAACTTATATTCTAATGTGGAATGGTAGCAGAAGAGTGTGTAGAACGTGGAGTAGTATATTTACAAATACTTCAGGGGAGCACCTTGGAGCTGAAAGACAACTGAAGAGGTTCAGTTCCTGCCACTATGAAATACTAAGTAGACCTCTGCTAGGAAATGCTTACTAATACTGTGGTGATACATGGAGGCTCTTCTTTTAGGCAAGGTATGCCTGTAATGGCAGCAGTGATGCATTTTCTGTGCCCAAGTTTTCGTGAATGAAAATCTGTTTGCAGTTTTATGCATCACGTGACACATTCCTTAGAGGCATATAAGGTATCAAGATAAGTGTGCGGTGAGAGAAATCATTTGTCATAGGTGGTGCACTAACATGATGAGATGGGTGATATAGCAGTGGTTAGAAAAGAACAGGTATGAGCCATTATCCGTGGTGATGAGCAAGTGCACACCAGTGCGAATTCATCACAATGATGTGCCAGCAACAGGTGATTGCCTTCCCTGTTGGAGTAGCACTGCCAGCACACACAAGTGCCCAGGTGGAGCTGGTGCCATGGTGGCAGGGTGTCACTCCTGAAATCAACTAGCTCTGTACCACACACACACAGCAGCAGTGCAGTTATGAAGTCTACAGTGCACTTGCAGACCATGGCACAACCACTCAGGAGGAAGGTACAACATTGCAACAAAACTAAGTAATGAAAATGTGTGAAGACTGACCACACAAACATTAAAGCAAGCCGAGAAAGCATAACCTGAAGAACGCAGTAACAAGATAAAACAAATCAGTTAAATGGAATAGGTTTTATGTTTATATATGTGCAGATTTCAAAACTAGTGCTTAGCTTTATGATGTGAAATTCAATTCATCAAGCACAAACTTATGGCAAAATGGACTAAATCGGATACAAAATTATCTGTTTCAAAAGTAAACGACATAAGAAATTTTGAAATATACAAATTTTCTCCATTTCAGCAGCAAAATATTTTCCAGAACTAGTTTCCTGGTTCCAGTTTTAGTACAGTAAAAAATAACGTGAATGCCATTGACCAACAGCCACAGGACACAACTTTGTGAAGCACAAGCATACATGGTAAGTTTTGCAGAAACTTCTTTTCTACAAACCTGTTAAGACTTTAGGAATTAGACAATAAAAAAAACAGCAGTGATATATTTGAACCAGCCAGAGGGATGAGTAAACAATTTGGCTTGCAAAATGAAATCGATGAAAAAACTGCCACAATGATCCAGGCTAGTTTCATCGATCCAATGCTATCACAAGTGAAACTCAATGATGTGGCTTCATTATCAAATCTAGTTCTACTATCTCAGTTTGGAAAACTGAACTAGGATCTGCAATACCTGTTGCAACTGCAAACATGTGCTTGACTCGTGCTAACGCCCACGACTGTCTGTAATAATGATGCAGGGCCAGATTCATGACGGGATTGCTGTCACACAGGAAGAGTGAGAAAGAAAAAAAAATTCAAAAACCAAACCTGCAGGCCTCAACTGCTTGGCAGAAAACACAGCATGTCCCGTAGCTTAGCCGAAGTTTTAAGAGGGTATCTGACTGGATGTAACACAAGGTGTTATGCACTGGAGCACATGAACATTAGAGGCATGTTTGCTGTCTGTTTGAAAAAGACACCTTAAAAGCAAGTAACATACACTGTCAATAACTGTAAAGCATTATTTGAGGCACATGCAGAGGTGACTAAGCAAAGAGGTACATGAAACGAAATACATGCATGAACTGCCATCAACATTCCAAGCTGGTTTCAAAGGCCATTGATCTCATAATAAAATCTGCTCATGACCTGGCTTCATCACGAGTCCCAATGCTACTGGTTCAGTTTGAAAAATTGATGGCGGTGGTTATACTTACAAGATCCACCTGATTGAGAATGTGTGCCGAGACAGCGCTAGTGGACATGGCTGTGAGCAGCGATGATGCAGTGGATTCTTAATAGGCTTAACACTTGGCACTCCTCAGTCTGGCCCCTCCAGACAAAGCAAAACAGCTGCTCCGTGCTGGCTCTACTTCAATTGCGCACACATTTCTCAAAGCTGCTTTGAACAGTACAACATGCCATACAAATATCATTGAAAGACTTGGGCATTTAATGGAAGACCAAAAATAAATATCCCATGAGTTGTTCTAGCGTAGCTTCTGTTTTCTTTTGCGGCGCCCAAGACTGGCGAAATAGTTTCGGACCAAAACGGTTGCAAAGTGGGTAAACGGTTTGGTCTGCAAAGGGTTTTTAAAAATCAAAAGAAAATAACAGGAGAGAGAAGAGAGTGGGCTCGGCAGCAGCACATCAGACACAATGGTCAACCCATTCTGCTTTGTCGTGCAGGTTCTAGCTCCCTTGCTGCAAATGCAAGCACCGCGCTCTCGCGCAGAAGATGGAATTGCCATACAGCGTCTGGTCATCGACGTATCTGCACGAGGCAACCCCTGCCCCGTAGACAACATCTTCCAGCCAGTTATTGCGGCTACTACGCCTGCGCCGGCATCAGTGATGTCGCATCATAGGCTTCCACCAGCGGGTATAAGAAGTAGCAGCCTGACGTTCAGAATCAGTGGGCTTGGCAGCAGCACATCGGACACAATGGTCAACCTATTCTGCTTTGTCGTGCAGGTTAGTGCATACTTACATGCCAAATGTTATTGCAGTGATGATCATTTCCTACTGCTGCTGCCTTGCCCACTTAGTATAAGAAATTTACTTTTGGATGTGTGTTCATTTAAGAAGAGCCTTTTGAACTGTGGCAACATTGAGTCAAATCCAGGTCCTACTGATAAGGAAATGTTGGAGAAGATTCTTTCGGGCCAGAGTGGAATGACAGCTTGCATCAACAACATTTTGACCAATCAAGGAAAGATTGAAGCAGATATCGCAGGATTGAACGAAAAGATGAAGTTGTTAGAGGTTCAAATGGCGTCCTTGAATGAACTAAACGAGCGAATTTGTGAGTTAAAATCAACAACGACTGAGCTGGAAGATAAAGTGACATACCTGCAGGACAAGGTTGATGAACTAGAAAACAGGAGCCAGAGAAATAACTTGATTGTTTTTGGAATAAAAGAGGAGAGCAATGAGACTGCTGACTCTCTTATCACGAAGGTGAATGAAACGGTGTTCCAGGAAAAATTACATGTTACGGTAAAGGCATAGAGAGATGCCACAGGCTTGGAAGAAAGAGAACATGGTTGCCCGATAATCATTAAGTTCTTAGACTAACGAGGAAAAAATTCCATCCAAAAAGTGTGCTATAAGCTCAAAGGAACAGAATTTTCGATCACGGAAGGCTCTTCTTTCGCCATTCGAAATATTAGAAAAAAGTTATGGGAAAGCTCAGAAGAAGAAAGATCTAACGGAGCTAAGGTCAAGCTTTTTTTTTAACAAGCTGTGTGGATGGTAGGATGTTTGCTTGGGACTCAGCGAACAATGCTCGATACAAAATTTCTGAAAGAAAGAAATGACCACAAAAAGAAAATAGGAGGGCAATCACAATAATTAATATTAATTGCCGTAGCATTGTGAACAAAGTCACCCATCTGGAAGGTATGCTGTTATCACATAATCCGGACATAGCTATGCTAACAGAGACATGGTTAGATGAAGAAATATTTGATTCCAAGTTTGTGCCAAGAAACTATAAAGTCTTTCGGAAGTACCGCGACAGAAGAGGTGGCGGAGTGGCTATACTGTTCAAAAGCTCATTTCAGATTTTAAAACTGCCTGATGTCTCTACAGTTGAAGCTGTTTTTTGTAAAGTATATGCTAACAATTTCCGATATATCATTGGAGCTATCTATATGCCTTCCGGTTCCTCTGTCGCTGTCTTAGATGAAGTTAAGAAATATCTTTATTGCTACACGAAACCAGATGACAAGTTAATTTTAGTTGGAGATTTCAACTTACCAAACATAAACTGGGCTACTTTTTCTGTTCAATCTCCGCATGCTGTAGGAGATGCACTGCGTGATATCATGTTTCATTTTGATCTCTTACAAATTGTGAAGCACTTTACAACAAGATCCAACAAGATTCTGCATCAATTCTGTATTTATTCTTGGTGCGCAGCAATATCAAAGAAAAACTTTCATGCAATGTAGTGGCTGGAATTTCTGATCATCAAGCAGCTTAGAAGACATATTATTGAACTGAAAGGGTGATATTCGACACTTTCCGAATTTTGCCCGTGCTAACAATGAATCGATTATTGATGCTTTAGATCTTCATTATTATAGTTTTATGCACAGCACTCGTAGCATGGATGACCTGTGGCTTGTTTTCAAAAACATCATTTGTGACTGCATTCAGCGCTTAGTACCAGTGATATGCAAGAAGTCACACAATCACAGTCCCTGGATTACACGAGAAACTTTGCCATTGCAGTGCAAGCTAAAACGACTACGGAAAAGAATAGAAAAGTGAAGCTCAGCCAATTTAGAGGCAAAAATTTATGAAGTTTCAGAGAAATTAAAACAGTGCATTCTGAAAGATAAAGAAAAATACTACAATACGCAACTTCCGGCTTTTATAAAAACTTCAACTGAAAAGTTTTGGCGGTCAATTGCACCAGTTTCTAGTTCTACCGATACGTTTATTATAATTGGGCAACATGTAAGTGACAAAACATGTAAGTGACAATGTCCAGGTGTCCTCAGCATTTAATAACACCTTTAAGAAAGTTTTCACAAAAGATGACAGGCATCTCCCACCCTTTAGCATGTCCCTTCCTTCCATGCCTGATGTTGAAATTTCTGAAGAGGGTGTTTTAAATCTATTGTTAAAACTGGATGTTAAGAAATCAACTGGACCAGGTGATATTCCGAATGCCTTTCTTAAACATTATGCAGAGTGGTGTTCCAAGTATTTGTGCGTCCTATTCACTCGATCTTTGAAAGAAGGTGTTCTACAAATGTAATCGGAGCGTTAATGAGAAAGACAGTAGAGCACAGCAATGCGTCATCCCGCCAGTAACGAAAGAGGAAGTAAAGAAAGCCTTAGGACCAATGGAAAGAGGAAAAGCAGCTGGGGAGGATCAGGTAACAGTGGATCTGTTAAGGATGGAAGGGACATCGTGCTAGAAAAACTAGCCACCCTGTATACACAATGCCTTATGACCTCGACCGTACCAGAACCTTGGAAGAATGCAAACATTATCTTAATTCATAAGAAGGGAGACGCCAAGGACTTGAAAAATTACAGACCGATCAGCTTACTATCCGTTGCCTACAAAGTATTTACTAAGGTAATAGCTAATAGAGTTGGGGCAACCTTAGACTTTAATCAACCAAATGATCAGGCAGGCTTTCGTAAAGGATATTCCACAATAGATCATATTCACACTATCAATCAGGTGATAGAGAAATGCGCAGAATATAACCAACCTCTATATATAGCCTTCATTGATTACGGGAAAGCATTCGACTCAGTGGAAACCTCAGCAGTCATACAGGCATTGCATAATCAGGGGTAGAAGAGCCTTATGTCAAAATACTGGAAGATATATATAGCAACTGCACAGCCACTATATTCCTCCATAAAGTCAGCAATAAAATTCCAATAAAGAACGGCGTCAGGCAAAGAGACACGATCTCGCCAATGCTATTCACCGCCTGTTTACAGGAGGTATTCTGAGGCAGAATTGGGAACAGTTGGCAATAAGAGTAAATGGAGAATACCTAAATAATCTGCGATTCGCCGATGACATTGCCTTGCTGAGTCACTCAGGAGGTGAACTGCAAATCATGATCAATGAGTTAGACGGGCAGAGCAGATCGATGGGTCTAAAAATTAACATGCAGAAAACCAAGGTAATGTTCAGCAGTCTAGCAAGGGGACAGCAGTTCACAATTGGCAGCGAGAGCCTGGACAGCTGATCCGGATCATGAGAGGGAAATAACTAGAAGGATAAAAATGGGGTGGAGCGCATATGTCAGGTTCTCTCAGATCATGAGTGGCAGTTTACCAATTTCCCTCAAGAGAAAAGTGTACAACAGCTGTATCTTACCAGAACTCACCTACGGGGCAGAAACGTGGAGGCTAACGAAAAGAGTTCAGCTTAAGTTAAGAACAACGCAGCGAGCCATGGAAAGAAAAATGATGGGTGTAACGTCAAGAAACCGGAAGCGGGCAGAGTGGGTGAGCAAACAAACGCGAGTTAATGGCATCCTAGTCGAAATGAAGAGGAAGAAATGGGCGTGGGCAGGGTATGGAATGGGAAGGCAAGATAACCGCTGGTCCTTAAGGGTAACAGAGTGGATTCCAAGAGAAAGTAAGCGTAGCAGGGGGCAGCAGAAGGTTAGGTGGGTGGATGAGATTAGGAAGTTTTCAGGAATAGGGTTGGTGCAGCTGGCAAAGGACAGGGTTAATTGGAGAGACATGGGAGATGCCTTTGCCCTGCAGTAGGTGTAGTAAGGCTGATGATGATGATGTTCTACCGTGTGATTAGAAAACTGCTAGAATTAAGCCTTTGTATAAAAGTGGAGAGAGGAAGTGTATTGAAAATTATCGCCCTATTTCATTAACTTCGACAAGGTGCAAATTATTAGAACACACCATTCATAAGCATCTTATTTCCTCGACGAGCATAATGTACTGGCAGTTGTTCAACATGGGTTCAGGCGAGGGTATTCAACATCCACTCAGCTGGTCAAAACAATCCACGATTTTGTGACAGCAATCAAAGAAGGAAAACAAACAGAGGTTATCTTCATGGACCTTCGAAAAGCTTTCGATAAGGTTTCGCACAAGAAACTACTTCATAAACTCAGTATTGTTATAAATAATAAACAGATATTAACATGGATACGATCGTACCTATCTGTTCGCCGTCAGTTTGTCGAACTACATTAAGCCTGCTCCAATTACGTTCCTGTCGATTCTGGCGCTCCCAAAGGATCCGTCCTCGGCCCCCTACTGTTTTTAATATTTATTAATGATATTGTTAAAGGCCTGTCAGTAAGTGTTAAGTTATATGAGGACGACTGCGTGCTGTATGAGAAAATAAGTTCGACAGAAGATCAAATTAGGCTGAATAATGATTTTGCAAAAATAGTTTCGTGGTGCGAGAAGTGTCAAATGTAAATTAATTTTGAAAAAATGGTATTTATGAGAATAACACTTAAAAAAAACCCTCTTCTGTTTAGTTTATGCGGGTTTAACGTCCCAAAGTGACTAAGGCTATGAGAGACACCGTAGTGAAGGGCTCCAGGAATTTCTACTACCTGGGGTTCATTAAGAGGGCTCACCAGCTACGAGGCAACTCAGATTTGAACTTTTTCGGTCGATAGATGGCAGCACTTAACTACCACAAAAAAGGAGGGAACTTCTATTTCCCCTCCAGGTGTGTAAATTCTACCGCGACACCCCCTTGACCGCTTCACGGAAGTAGTAGTTCTTCCGCGAACAAAGTAGGGCCGAGAACTTTCTTTGTATATGCTGCCAAAGCTGGAAATAAGAATAACCCCTCTCAAGGGGTGGTGGTCAGAGAATGGACCTTTTTCCAGTAACCCACCACACAGCTGACACAACGAAAAATACGTTTTTGAGTTTAGGTCCCCCTAAGCTCCCTCGAATCTTTTCTGAGAAAATTCACTTACAATGACAGGTGACAGCTATGATGGGCTATACAGCCTATGCTGGTTTCCCATAGCCAGAACAGATAAGTGTGAGTCATCTTTTGACACACCTTGGGAACACCTCACCTTCGGCACTTCGGCCGGCTATTTCGTATTCCGCGTATTCCTCCGTCCCCACACACAATGCAAGCCTAGTGGCCGTGTACGAGTGTGGGCGCCGATTCGGCAACGCGGCCTCAGTGAAAAGCTTTTTGCGCTCTCATTGTTTGCGCTGCCAGTGTTTATTTTGCATTGTCTTTGCTGTTGTTGCCCTTACTTTTCATTTAACAAGACAACTCTGATTTGAACTTCTTCTGTCGATAGATGGTAGCACTTAAGCACCCCCAAAAAAAGGTGGTAAGTTCTATCCCCCCTCCAGGTATGTAAACTACATAGCGACACGAAAGCATTCGTTCTTGCGCGTTCAAAGAGTAGAGCCCAAAACTTTCTGTAGGTACGCGGCGAAATTTCGGGGGACCGAAGCACAAAAAAGTTAACCCCTCTGAAGCCATTCAGCAAAGAAGGATGTGGGCATCAGACAATGGGCCATTTCGCAGTAACAAACCAATTTAGCGTTTCTGGTTTGGGCCGCCTAAGCTCCCTCGACTTTTCTGAGAAAATTATTTTACAGTGGTAGGGTGGGGTTCCTGGTTTCGCTTGAGCAGACAGGTGTGCTCGATTAAAATGGCGGAAGAGACTTGGCGCATCCCCAGGACATTACTGGAAAAAGGTCCATTGGGTTGAGCACCTATGTAGCCCGCCCCAAATAAAAGGAAAGAAAGGAGAGGAGCTCCTAGCACAAGGCCTCATGGCTGGTCTTCTTCCCTTTCCCGCGTAGCCTTCCTTTTAGTGACAGCGTGTAGCTTACTTTTCCTAGTCGCGTACGAGCGTTCCCAGCGCGGAACACCCATGTTCCGCTTCTCAGCACCAACAAGGCTTGAGTGTTTGGCTTGTTCTAACGGTGGTCATCATCTTGTGGCACTTTTGTGCGCCATACTTTTGATCCCTGTCTTGACAGCAGTAGATTTGTCTCAAAGGGCTTGAATACCAGCAGGCAACAAGTCAGCAGAAAATGCCATCAAAGAATTTCAGGTACGGGAAGCGTAAGCGTGCAGGTGCACTGATTGCGAACACCAGAAAGCGGCCAGCTCTCGAAAACGAAGCTCCTACGAGCAAAAGACACTCTTCTCGCTATCGTGGTGACCTTGGCCACCCTGCTGAAGGTTATTCGACGCCTGAAGTCAACGAGCACAACCCAAGGCCGGCAGACGTTGAAGCCCTCATCAGAGAACCGGAGGTGCCAGGAAGTGCCCTGTCATCTTCATCATCTTCAGTGATGAGCGCAACAGGGTCGTGCGACGAAGATATTGCTATTGGAGGTTCCGCGACCACCTCAGTAAAGAACGGCAGTGCAAGTGCTGGAATTCAAGGGCGGCGCATTGTTAGCCTTCAGTACCTGTTGAGCAGCTTGCAAAAGACCGCCCTCCATGCTCCCTTCAACTGCACTTTAGCGGATATGGACTGTGAGTCTGAAAGAAAGCAAGGTCTTCGAAGCACGTTGACTCTCGTATGCAGGATGTGCCGAAGGAAGGATGTCATCCACACGGACCCGCCACCTGACGCACAAGCTTCTATCGGCTGCGGTGATGTAAACACATCAGCGGTATGTGGAATAATGTCAATTGGCTGTGGCTTCTCAAACCTTAACGAACTGCTTGCGTCTATGAACATCCCAAGAATGTCATCGGACACTTACACAAAAATAGAGGACAACGTTGGCCACATTATCAATCAAGCCGCCTGGGAGGAAATGAAAAGAGCGGGCGTAGAAGAGGCAAGGCTGGCAAGAGAATGTGGCAACATTGAGAGTGACGGTACACCCACGATAGCAGTCATCGCAGATGGTGCGTGGTCAAAGAGATCCCACAAGAACAAATATGACGCTTCGTCAGGCGTGGTGAGTGTAAAAATTTATTTAATTGCCAAAGTGGTAAAAATGCTGCATTTTGTACTTGAAATATTTTACACTTGCTCCTTCGGCTAATTGAAGAGATATGGAAAAGGCCCGCGCTTTCATAACAAAGCACTGAAACTAGTTTCAGTGCTAGCGTCAACGAAGAGAGAGAGTGTGCAGTGATTAGAACTGTGAATACAAAAAATGCTGTCAGCGATGTTATGTGTGTTTGAGTTGCTCCTTGTATACGTGCAAACACACAGTTTTAATAATTATAATTTTTTTCCTGTTGTTCAGTGATTAATATCTTGTGAAAAACAGAGTATTTACATCACACTACGAGCAGGAAGAAAGACTATAGAATAAGCATGAAAGCGGGGCTATGTACCGCTGTGATCGAAAGGCATCAATTTGCCTGGAGGTAGCTACAAAGCAGCACTTGAGTCACAAGCATGACAATACCTATATGTTCTAGCGATTAGCAGTGCAGCCAGTATGGCAGCTTTGTGACTAATATTGGTCTTACTCTTTCAGGCTGCCATCGTTGGTCACAGAACTGGAAAAGTCCTGTACCTTGGCATGAAAAACAAGGTATGCGCAATGTGTCGTCGGACTCCACAAGGTGCCACCCCGAAAGAGCATCAGTGCCACAAGAACTGGCAGGGAAGCTCAACAAGCATGGAGCAAGCTATTGTTGTTGAAGGCTTCAAGAAAAGCGTTGATCTACATGGCATCAAATATACAAAGCTTATAGCTGAAGGTGATTCCAGCACTTACCTATCTATCGTCGCAGCAGCACCGTATGGCAACCAGCGGGTTGAAAAAATTGAGTGCAGGAACCACCTACTTCGAAACTATGCAGCAAAAATAAGAGAGATTGCTCAGAAGAAGCGGCTGGAAAAAATTCCTCCTAAATTAAAAAACTCTATTCTCCAAGCAGCTGTGCGCCTACGGTACGGAGTTGCAACAGCAGTAAAAGTTAGAAGCAGTGAAGATGCATCGTTTTCTGAAAAAAAAAGGCCGTCTTGCTCATGACATAAAGAACGGCCCAAATCATGTGTTTGGAGACCATGCCAACTGCGCTGATTACTTCTGTTCCGGAAGCAAAGTGGGAGAAGAAAATATATTTCCTGAAATAGTTCAGAAAGGCATCTTTGAAGAAATTTGTGTTGCCATGAGCAGAGTGGTTGCAAACGCGGCGAGCCTAATAATGGACGTCGATAACAATGCTGCCGAGCATTACAATTCCGTTGTGGCAAAATTTGTAGGTGGAAAGAGGATAAACTATTCCTTGAAAGCATCTTACAAGACAAGGTGTTTTGCAGCCTCCTTATCGTTCAATTGCCGAGGAACATACCAGGAAAAAATCTCGCGCAGGATATCGGGAGGGCAGCTTGGAGGATGCACAGCATCATTTGTGAAGGCATTAATTTCTAGGAGAGATTCGAAGCGAAAGCTACCGAAAAAGATGATATCAATCACTCCACGCTGCCAGCATCGAGAAAAAGAGCGACATATTGGTGCCGATGCTGATTACGGCATACCAGACATGGAGCCTGATGCTTTTCAATCTTCTTCCAACAACTTCCTGAAATCGCTCTCGCTATCAGCAACCAACATCGAAGACCTGCAGCGAGCAACGTCACAGCAGAGTGGATCCACTGTGTGGAAACAAGAAAGGCGAAAAAGATTGACGGCATCACTGTTTGGACCCGCCGCGGTGGCTCAGTGGTTAGGGCGCTCGACTACTGATCCGGAGTTCCCGGGTTCGAACCCGATCGTGGCGGCTGCGTTTTTATGGAGGAAAAACGCTAAGGCGCCCGTGTGCTGTGCGACAAAGATCCCCAGGTGGTCGAAATTATTCCGGAGCCCTCCACTACGGCACCTATTCTTCCTTTCTTCTTTCACTCCTTCCTTTATCCCTTCCCTTACGGCGCGGTTCAGGTGTCCAAAGATATATGAGACAGATACTGCGCCATTTCCTTTCCCTCCAAAACCAATTATTATTATTATTATTATTATCACTGTTTGGTGCTATTTGTAAAATGAAGCCAACGACGGGATGCGGGCGGACAGTTGGTGACATCCTGTACAAAGAAATAACTTCCAAAGCGATTCGGTATGGAAAGGACCACGAGTGCTTAGCACTCAAGCAAATTGAGAATGAGTGCAACGTCGTGGTGAAGGAGTGCGGCCTGTTTGTTGACCAGGAGAGCCCCTTTCTTGGCGCTTCCCCGGACGGACTCATTGGGGAGGATGTTCTTGTTGAAGTCAAGTGTCCGTACTCAGTGAGGGACCTTACTCCACTGGAAGGAGATCGCGCCAAAAAAATAACGTGCTGTGAGGAAAACAAGAACGGGAGATTGCAGCTGAAGACAAACAGTAATTACTGGTATCAAGTGCAAGGACAGTTGAATATTGCTCGCCGTAGGAAGTGCTTGTTTGTGTTGTGGACCAAAAAAGGCATCAGCACTGAGGTGATATCCAGGAATCAATCGTTTTGGGAGGATGAGATGTTGCCGCGGCTCAAAAAATTTTATATGCACTGCTTGCTGCCTGAGCTCGTGGACCCAAGGAGGAGCCGTTGCCTTCCAATTCGTGAGCCTGATTACATTCTCGAAGCACAAAACACTCGGTCGCTCAAGCGACCATTGAAGGAAACGTCGAAAAACGACGATGACCAAGAAACCACCTAGGACACCCATTGTGACTACAGCGCGTATTTTCCTTCTTTCACTGTGTCCTGCGTGACACACACGAACTGCGTTCACTGTGGGGCTAACACAAGCCATCGTGCGCTACAGTATAGATGCTGTCGGACGACGACTGTGTTTCATCCACAGATGAGCGGCCTCACGCAGCGCTTGAACAAAACCACTGCAGACAAGCTCGCCATGGTCGCCGACGCTGAACCTGGGATGTCTTCCTTCCGTACGTCATGTTCGTCTACTACACCGCAGTTGAGATGACCAGTCATATATGACACATTTTAGGCTCATTTACGGCAAAGAAGCAACGACAACGCTTGACGCCATGCTGCCAAACGTCACCAGTGACGACAACCTTGACGTCACCGCCTGCTTGCAGCGTGCGGGAGCTCTACGAGTCGCTCAGCTACGCATTACACACCAAGAGCGAACCTACGCCCGACGCTACAATCTCCGCCGTCGCCACGCACAATACAAGCCAAGTGACCGCGTATGGGTGTAGACGCCTATTCTGCAGCAGCCCAATAAAGAGCTTGTTTCAGTACCACGTTAATCTGCTCGTTTGTTTTTTCATGGCATTTACACCGCCTCGTGACAATATTTATTATAAATTGTAGTAGATTTACTTCCTTTCACACCTCCTTCACTGCTTATAATTTCACAACGAAATAAGTCAAAGTTGGATAAAACTTAAAAGGGCGGGAAGCGAGTTCTTGGTTAGCCCTGTTTACACGAACCAATAACGTCTGGTTGAGTAGGGGGTCGGGCTGAGCGAGGTCCACCCAACTCGACCAGTGCGTGTTTAGATGAACTTGATTTTAGGGAGTCGAGACCGGTTCAACTGCAGCGACACCAAGCGTCAAGCGAGCAAGCAGTGGCAGCCTCCGAAATTGGGGCCGCCATCGCTGTATAGGAGGCGCGACGGCGCACGTGATAAGCAAGTGATAACCAAAAGAGCAAACGACGCACTGGGTGTACAACTGTTGCCAGATTATCTTAAAGCGTTTGGCAACGCTGGTCAAACAGGTGTTTCCTCCCGACCCATGACTGTGTGATAGAATGGTGCAGGTGCGGCCCTTTGTCCAATTCCTCAATGGCGTGGGCCGTCTTGCTAACCCCCGTCGATCGCTTTGTCATGGTAGGGAACGCTGTGCAGCTTGTCAAAACAGCGGGCCAGCTCAACGTCACGCACCATAAGCTCGAGCAAAAAAGGAAAGCAGAAATCCTTTCAGAAAACAGCCCAAGCAAGAAAAAAGGGAAGAAAGAGCTCAAGTCCGTCCAGGTTCTGAGTAAAAACCTGCGTGCACGAACACTGACAACCAAGAGGTTGGTGGTAGAGTGCAGTAGTGACAAAAATATGCTGATGCCAGGTGGAGCCTCGTCGCAGTGGTTACATATGGCGCGAATTTCAAATCCCCGCAGAAAATAAATACACAACTTTCAGAGCCTGTAAAACGCAAACACTAGGCTCGATATGGATGAAAATTGCGGCTTAACAACCAAGAGAGAAAAAGGAAGGAAATGTTGCGGACGAAATTTTGATATCTGGCTTAGTTTTTTCACAAGATAACATGAAAGACCGACATATCTAAAAGTGCAATTTTTCTGCATATTTACCTCTGAATTGTAAAAAAATTAAACTTAAAAAATAAAATCTGTCCGCAACATTTCCTCTG
Organism: Amblyomma americanum; assembly: GCF_052857255.1. Classification (NCBI taxonomy): domain Eukaryota; kingdom Metazoa; phylum Arthropoda; class Arachnida; order Ixodida; family Ixodidae; genus Amblyomma; species Amblyomma americanum. The sequence continues at coordinate 195,094,750 of NC_135497.1, read as the reverse complement.
TTCACTAAAAAAGAAAACGCTGCCACAAACCTCATGAAAATCTGTCCATTTTTAGACACGATACAGCTTCTGAAAGTTCCCATGTATTTCCTATGGACACTGTCACTGCTGAACCCTCTTAACGTGCACTGACATCGCACAGTACACGGGCCTCTAGAATTACGCCTCCATCGAAATTCGACCGCCGTGGCCGGGATCGAACCCGCGTCTTTCTTCTATATAACTACACTGCTAATAATAATTTTCTTCAAGAAGTTACAGAATATAAGTATCTAGGCCTATGGACTTCTGATAACCTCTCTTGGACCAAGCATGTCGACTATGTTTCAGCAAATGCTCTCCGAAAGCTTTTTTTTCTTACGACGCTCACTTAAGTTAGCAACCCCTGGAACATGTCTCCTTGCCTACACCACTATTATTAGACCAATCTTAGAATATGCAGTAATTATCTGGGACCCTTTTACAAAGGTAAACATAAATAAACTTGAAAGAATCCAAAAGAAAGCAGTAAGGTTTATATATAACACTTACGGGCGAGCATTAGTCAGTGACCTCCTCAAAAAAAGAAGCTTACCCTCTATTCCTAACAAAAATTGCATATGTCGCTTAAAGTTTTTCTTTCAATTAATTAATAATACTTTCAAAGTTGACACCTTAGATATCCTTACTTATTCCTCGGGGTACCAAATTAGAAATCACCATTCTCTTTCCATAACACCATTAAATTCGCGAGTTAATTGTTTTAAATGTTCCTTTTTTCCGGGGACCATCACTGATTGGAATAACCTCATAGATGATGTTGCCAGGCAGACATCATTGCATTTGTTTGAAGAGCTTTTGAAATGATTGTCGGTTATGGACTTGGCGCGGCATTTTCTTGCTGACTTTCTATGTGCAATTCTGTTTTGTTTGTATGTGTCTGTATTTTTGAATCTGAACACAATGTTTCCCACCTGCTATGATCTTGTGTACAAGATTGCACTATCCATAAATAAAATAATAAATAAATAAGATAAACAGAGAGAACTGCATAGAAAGTTCAGTTTTAAAAACAACCTAAAAGGTGGTGTAATGTGCCCAGGAGCTCCCAAGCACTCATGAAAGATTTGAAATGGGCCTCTGCGTTAATATTAACAGGTGCTCAGTGCTCCATGGGTGTGGTCAAGTAAGGGTCAAGATTCTAAAAGCCCAACGAGGTACCTTCATTTTAAAATTCACTGAAAGGCAGTCGTCCTTCTACCTTTGTGTTGTTGTGGCACTTGGTGCAGACATCTAGGTGGTCAGGGCTGGCGCAATCACTGTGGCCATTGCAGTGGCAGAGTGTGGAGCAATTGCGCCCGACATAGCCAAAGTTGCACTTGCACTCGTTGGGTCGCACGCATTGGCCCTGGTCGCACCCTTCAGGACAGACAGGCTCGCACATCGGGCTCCCAGCACTGCTACCAGCACCACTGCTCTTGCTGCTACTGCTGTGAAAGAAGAATATGAAGCCTTCCACTCAACCCTGCAGCTGCGATCACCAGCACACAAGCTTCCAACTACAGTCAAATCCCGCTACAACAAAATTCAAGGGGAGGCAAAAATTTCGCTGAAGGGGCAGCTTCGCTGTTGTGAAATTGGGTGCAAACATTGACAGATTGGACTGGCTAGTTCATGAACAATGTTTATTTAAAAAAAAAATCATTCAGCTTAGGTCATAGGTCTGAAATCAGCACCGTGGTGCGATTTTCGGGGTACTCAGGGAATCTCTGAAGATGGATGTATTAACGTAATAAAGGGACCTGCAACGCATGCTGTCAAAACTAATATTTTTCTGCATGCATTATAAAAGTGCCCCTACTTGCATTCTGCGAGAATCTGTTTGGTTTAGGTTTATGGGGGCTTAATGTCTCAAGCTACTCAGGCTATGAGGCAAGCCGTAGTGAAGGGCTCTGGAAATTTCGACCACCTGAGGTTCTTTAATGTGCACTGACGTTGCACAATACATGGGCCACTAGCATTTCACCTCCATCAAAATGCGAGCGCTGTGTCCGGGATCGAAATTGCATCTTTCGGGTCAGCAGCCGAGCACCATAACCACTGAGGCACTACGGCAACCTGAGAATCTGTAGTTGGACCGTGCTGCTGGAGGCATTTCAGCATGGACAAGGCACGTGTGTGCTCACGTCACTGGGTGTTAAAAGAGAGGTCCCATGCACCTCGAAATAGATGCAGTAGACGGTGTTCCAGAAATGTGGTTGCTCTGATTCTTTGAAGGCGTTTCGCAATGCGCAGTATGAACATACCAGCGAAGACTCGTTCTGTTGAGACTTTGCCTGCAACCGCCCTCACACTGCCATTTATGGAGCACTGCATGTACTAGGTCTGTGCCGGCAGGTTTTTCAGGAAGAAAAAAAAAAATTATCACGATGCTTGCCTGCAGCGCAAAAGCAAGACTACAGTGTAAGCTAGCCAGCATCAAGCTTTTTGCAACGACGTGCTTCCTCACAGCAAACCAGGCGACAGCGGAGCACTGCACATTACTAGCTTGGTGTCACTACGCGTAACGTGCTCCACTATGAAGCCTTGGAAGAAGTGCTTTGCAAGTAGCCACGGATTCTCATAAAACGTTTAATGTTTTGGCTGGTTTCCATCGACATGATAACTTCACACTGAAATGAACACAGAGCTGATTTTCCCTATGCCTTCATCAGTGAAGCTAGCGAAAAAGCCAGAAGGACTACGGCACCTCTTTCTCTCTTCCTTATTTCGCTCCCACCTTCCTCCCTTCCCTTATGGCGCGGTTCCGTTCAGGTGTCCACTAAGATGCGAGACAATTACTGCGCCATTTTCCATTCCTCAAAAAAACAATTTTCTGCCTTGCACAAATACCCATGGTTCCTAAGTGCTGAGTGTCGGCAAAACCGTTGTAGGCAGTCATGCACTGCATCAATCTTTATGCGTACATGTCTGCACATTAATTCCGATTTCACAGGGAGTGTCAGCTGCGCTACAAAAAGTGCAAACTGCCTTTGGCAGCATTTTTGGTTAAGTCTAATTAAATATGGGCATATATTAGATACGTAAAAAAAAGAAAGTCTGCTTACTCGGAAAAAATTCATTGAAGCGGAATCTCGTTCAGAAAATTGCTCGTTATGGGGGTAAATAATTGCACTGCCTTGTATGGTTTACTGACGGGGAATCAGAAATACTTCGTTATTGTGTGAACTGCACCTTAAGTCTAGTATTCTTTTTCGAGAGAAGTCTCCTTTCTCTATTCATGTTTAACGAGTGCAAAAAAGAAAAAGACGAAGAGAAGACGACAACACAACAAGATCTTCTTCTCTGTCTTCATCCTTTTGCTCTCGTTAATCATGAATACATTCCAACTAGCCCAACTTCTCACGTTAACATCTTTTCTCTACATATGGGATGTTACCATGAAAAGCCCAAGGCCAGGCACTGAAGCATTGAAACACTTTGCTTTGTATTGTCCTTTCTTTGCCTTCAAGATTTCCCTCTCCTATCGGCATTCCTAATGTGCTTAATGTGCAGGACCAAAATACCAAAACGTGTCCAGGGCACTGCCAATGGACAGGCACTGCTTGATGTAGCATCTATAATGCTCCTATAATTCACGCAAAAGCAGTGGGGATTCATGTTGCTCCCCCCCCACTTTTTTTTTGAAACATGAGGAGTGATTAAAAGGAATGCAAGATGCAGCCACAAGGTGCGTTTCCACAGAGAATTTCCAAGTGAAAAAGCTGTAACGAAGGAAGTTCAGGTTTGAGAATCCTCTTCATAAGTTCATACCAGTAGTTCTCACGCATTCACAAAGCAAGCAAAAAGCAGCTCTGTTTTAACTAATAATAATAATAATAATCATAGTAATAATAATAATAATAATAATAATAATAATAATAATAATAAAAACAGGATTCAGGAAACAAAAGTTTCCTCATTCCTTTTTATTGCTATCTAACCTTTGTCCTTGGCGAACAATGAAAAAGACAGTAAGACAGACCATTTGAACATTGCTCTTTACACTAAGTCATCAGCTAATGATGGGTCAGAATAGTGATGTGATTGGCTTATTAAATTCAGGAGCAGCAAAGTGCACTTCTGGAGCAGGTTTTAATATAAGTCAAACTCAACGACACCTTTTATGCTACATAAAACAAGTGAAAACCAAACCGTCAAGGGGTCTTCTTAGACAAGGAAGAGAAGTTTGTTTGGCTAAAAAAAATGCAAAATTAAAGAAGCTTGTAATATCAGTTGGCCTAAAGAAACAAAGAGGTGTTGTGGTTAGTGGTACTTTTTCCAAATACCGTAAAAACCGGAACATAGGTTGAACTTTTTTTCAAAAAACCATGGTGAAAAGCAGTGTTAGCGGTAACGCGTTACAAGTAATGGCATTACCGGCAACGCGTTACTTTTTTCGGTAACTTAGTAACGTACTCGTTACCATTTGGGACCTGTAACGGGTAACGTACTTACGTTAACATTTTTCGGTAACGTGAGGTGTCACGTTACTAGTTACTTTTTGTTCCAGTTGTCACCCACTCCGTTCCCTTTTTCAATAAAAAAAAAGTGCAGAACACCTAAAGTGATGTTGCAAATAAACAAACAGGTGCTGTCGATGACCTTTGTTGCGGCTCGCATGCATGCCAGAAAACACCTGCCCTTCACGACGCACCCAACTAAAAAAAAGACACAATAGCCATAAAGCACGGAACGTGTGCACGAACATGCATTCACACACTCGCCTTTGCCTACCTCTCCTTCCAAAAAAACTCACACACACAGTTCTCTAAAGAGTGGAAGCATGCCGAGCATTCTGGAACATCACATTTTTAAGAATTAGTTCAACGATGTTTTCTTTGTGAAGTTAGAATTGATGATGAAGTGCCATTTTGTGTTTAATGCCACATTCAGAAGATGGCTTCACCATGTGCCACAGAGTTAGAATCCAACACATGTAACTCCACAGGCAACTTTAGGCCACTATAGCATTGCTAAGCTCCTGCACATTTGTGCAAAATATCGTGTAAAATGGTTGTTTGGGATAGAAGCTTTATGTGAAATATGGGCTTTATAAAATTGTTATCTTGAGTTCTTGCAGTGAAGACGCACTAATTAAAATTTATAGCCATGAAGTAACAGCAATGTAACATATGGTAGTTTTTTTCAGTAACGGTAACGGTAACGCATTAATTTTCTTTATAGGTAACGTAGAGCGGTAACGCGTTCCTTTTTTCTTAGCATAACGAGTAACGTATTTAGTTACTTTTTTTTGGTAACGCCTACAACACTGGTGAAAAGTCAACCCCCGTCTTATATACCAGTTATTGGCGGAAAAACTACGGAAGTCTTGCAACAATGGGTGGCTGAACTCAACAGCGTCCCTCCATCACCATCGCCATCAGCAGCAGTACCGCCATTTTGTGTTTCCATAGTTGCAAAGCTGTTTCGGTTAGAGGCTGCTTTTTCACATTTTGTTTCAAAATGAGCGGAAGCCGATGGCAATTCACCATCACGCCGTTGCCTTGAGAAAAACGCGATTGAGTATGCGGGAAGCTCACGGCAACCTGGCGCGACAGCGCGAGTTTGGAGTATCCGAAAAGAGCATTCAGTACTGGCGGAGGCAGAAGCTGCGTGACTGCCGAATGCATCCACTTGAAAGCGGTAGAGATGTGGACCAAAGCGTATCCAGAATTGGAAGGAAAGGTCGTGCTGCGCGCAAGATCGCTGAACGTGACTGCCGAATGCATCTGCGTAAAAGCGGTAGAGATCGTGCGTGCCTCTAGACTCACGAGGGCGAAATTCAAGGGCTCGCTATCCTGGGTGCGGCGATTCATGAAGAGGAAGGGCTTTGCTCTACGGCGCTGTACTTCTGTGAGCCAGAAACAAACACGCGGGTCAATGGGCGCGCAATACTGTTAAAAAATTGGCCGGGTGTACATACGAGCAGCATTTAAATGAAAATAAATACTGTCACCATTGTGCAACCTGTCGAGTTGCATTTGTTTCAAGATAAGGGTGTCATTCGGTACTTTTTCCATTGAAAAAGATTTTTTTCATTTTTAGAATTGGTTAGTTGGGGGGTCGACCTATATTTCAGTCCGACCTATAGTCCGGTTTTTACGGTAGTGCCATCCTTTTCAATCCTGTGGCAAACAATACTTGCCCATTTCCATGTGGCTGAAGTTCATCTTTACACTGCAAATGATGAGCAGCTCAGAACTTGTGAGCAAAGGACAAGAGTAAACGACCTCCAAGTTCTTTTTTTTTTTTTTTTTCAGAAATAAGATGTGAGGGGGGGGGGGGGGGGGGGTCGACTTACAATTGTGTAAATACGGCGTAGTTTAATTGCTCATATTTTTTGCAGCTGTTAAAAACACTCCTGAGCTAATGCGTCTGTCAGCACATTAGCAAACAATAAAGAATTTGTTACGGTGACACTTTACAGACACTATGATGTGATCATTGGCAACAATACAATGGCCTATAACTTTTTAGTGCATTCACAACGTTAGTGCCACCCCATATGCCAGGTCAGTCCTGTCCAGGGTAGCCATTGGGCAGATTTTAAAAGGAGCCAGAATCCAAGCTAAAGGTAGCCAAAAGTAGCCATGCCATTTAATTTTAGCACCTAATTTGTAGCCAAATAGAACAGAGGCGATATTATGAATACAATTTTTGTTAATGAACAATAAATAATAGCAATGTGAATCAGCTGAAGAAAAAGAATAAAGAGTACACAATTTTCTGTCTCTTGCTTGGTCCCCAAGCCACAGGTAGGTTGCTAATAAATAAATTTTTAAAAGTTCAGTGCGCGTGCAGGTAGGTCATTTACAATAGTGTTCTTGGTCCAATGCTTAGGGGAATATCCCAAGGTGGAGTAGATTTGTAATAAGGGAGTAATTACTGATTAGCATCCACCCAAGCGCTGCCATACAGCTGCGAAGAAAAGCTATAGAGCTTTCGCAAAAACTTCGTAGTTGAACAAAGATTCGTTCTGATCCGAGGTTTGAACCCGGGACCGCCGCCAAACCGGGGAAGTCGCTCCACCAAGGGCGCCAACCAGAACAGCTAGCAGATGGCGAGCCAAGAGTGAACTGATCAACAGCTTGAAGTAGAAACGGTGCTGGTCCAGTGCTTAGGGGAATCCCCCAAAATGAACTATATCTGTCACAAGGGAGTAATTAATCATTAGCAGCCACCCACACAAAGCCAACGACTAAATTATTATCCACTGAAGTTTTTTGTCCTTTCGCCATTCTTCTCAGAACATGCGTTTTGCACTTCCGCGCTTTCCCATGGAAGACGATGATCTCGGCAGGCTAAATGCATTTAACAGAAGCCCTGTAACGCTTGGCTGCACAAGTGTTTTCTCACCGGTACCATGCTTCTTGTGTTCTAGCATAACGTGGTGTTATGCGGTCCACATGGGTGCATCTTCGCGCATGGCTTCAGGTGGCTCGATGCGCAACACACCCACCGGGAATAATGGGTCATCTTTATGCTTGCTTGCTACTGTATATGCGATTATAAAAAAAATGGCTATTAAATGGGCCAAAAATTCAAAGTAGCCAGAGTGTAGCCAGGGAGCTAACCTGAAATTTACATCGCCAGACAGTTGTAAATTAGCCATCAACGGCAGCCCTGGTCCTCCTGCCCCCAAGGTCTTGTGTAGTCTTTTTGCATTGCTGCCACCATGGGGGGCTACGCGTTGTTTTCTTTAATGTTGCAACATGGTAAGGGCAAGCAGGCAGTTTCGATTTTTAAAACTGAGAAGACATTACCTTTCAGCACACAGTGCATGCAAATTTGACATATTTTACCAAAATACTGAAGGGTGCTGCAGTGTTAGTAGCCTCCTCATGCAGTTCTGCATAACTGGAATAGCAATCACACCACTGCAGTATATAGAATGCGAGTACAGACTAATGACCTCGTGATTGGTTTGATTGGCTGCACACTCTGTTTTCTTCAGAAAAGTCTTTCAAACAAGAAACATTGCTTTATTTTTTCTTTCATGGAAAATTATTAGCTTATTGACTATCCACATAAATTACTGATTACTTTAAGCACCTGAGAATATTCCACTCCTTCACAAATTCAATGGTATGAGTACCACAATGTCCAATGCAGTGCTCAATAAATGTTGTTTTAGTAGCCCTCTTACTGGCAAGTTGCATAGGAAAGATTTTTTTGGGAAATGTAGCGACATTTAATTTGGAAGGCATCAGTTGTTCTCAGTGAACTATCTTGCCACATTCTGCAGACAACATACATTTCCTTGAACAAGCATTAGTTATCATGATGCCTTTGTGCAAAAGTGCCATGAATACCTCTGAGGCTTGCATAGGCACGCTGAGAATGGCAATCTGAACCGCACCTGCTGATGGCGTAACCCTGTTTGCAGACGCACTCAAAGCCATCGGCTGTATCAACGCACTCCTCCCTCTCAGAGTCGCAGGTGTGGTGTCCATTGGTGCACTCGTTCTCAGGAGGTCGCACAAAGTAGTACCAGTCCACTTCACTCCCAAGTGTCTGAAGCCAGTGGGACACGTTGGCTGCATAGGAAAAAGTTCACGCATGAGTCAAACAGAATAGAATCAAACCTTACTTAACAAACTAAGCTGAAGGAACATGTACAGTAAAACCTCATAATTCGAACTTGGCTAATTCGAAATCCCAGATAATTTGAATTTCTGCAGTCTGATAATTTCTAATGCAAATCTGACTGGATAATTCGGAGTGGTGGCCTGCACCAGCCTGGTTGATTTGAAGATATGGGATGCTACGCTAGAATCCCCGATCCCAATTTCGCTGCAAACTGACGAAGCGATGGCCCCTCGGAGCCGCAAGGTGCCGCCACAGAGCGATGCTGATGCTTGGTATGCGAAGCTCCCCGGCCCCAATACTCCCTGCACAGACCCACTCTATAGCATGGCTTGCGGACCGCTGAAACACGCGCCTGCTCATCCCGCGACACGACCCTTCTTGTTCCGCGCCCGTGACGGGTTGACTGCGCCCGACAACAGCCTGCGCCGTTTCTTTTAGTGGTGTGTCGGGGTTAAAGTGTTAGGTTACCGGCATCTCTGATTACTTCAATACCGCCACGTGTAAGTCAACCTTTCTTCGGAAAATAACAATGCGACACTGGGGGGTTGGCCTGAGGTAGTTTTGGATGCGCGGCGGGTAGTACGCACCCCGTGACAACATCTGTTTACGGTAGAGTGCACAGGGCTCCAGGCATAAAAAAATATTTGCTAATTTGCATGCAGACTGATTCTGCTAAAGAAGATTCAAATTGCACGCCGTTTACCTGCTTCATTCGCGCTGGAGATCGCTTCCTCGGATGAGCAATCCGCCTTTTTCACGACGCGACTGCGCATGCGCCCATCCCCTGGCGGCTGTGTCGCGAAACATATTGGAAGGGTCGCGCGCTCCACTCGAGACCGGCCGTGGAAGTGTAAACAAACCGGCTTCCTACGCGGGGTGCGATGCTGCAGCCGCCGGGCGTTCAGCGCGACGCAGGGAATACCTACGAAATGTGTTGCATACGGCTGCAATGCCCAATATGTAAAGGAAAGCAAACTCGGATTTTTTCGCTTTCCGAGCGCTTCCCGGGACAGCCTTCGACGCGAAGCGTGGATAAAAGCAGTTCGCCGGCTCGACGATCGTGGCCACCCTTGGGCACCGTCAAGCAGGTCAAGACTGTGCGGGAATCACTTTGTGACAGGTACGGCCGAGGTACTGTGTTTAAATGCGTGTGCAGTCTATCACGAAGTGTTTTATTCATGGGCAGGAAGGCCTCGAATGTCACCGCGGCACCCAGACTTCGTTCCGACGCTTTTTGCTTTCTCAAGCAAGAAGGCCAAATGGGCAAGTGCTGTGAGCCGCTTTCAACGCGCGATGGTGCGGGTAACGAAAAAGAAGCTACGAGAGCATTCACGCATGGTGCTAAAATTTTGTCATAATCTCCTATGGAAATTTCCTTGTTTATGCCACTACACCCTGGCCAATCCCCCCGTGTGGGTATGTGCCATGTATTAAGAGGCAGAAGAAGAAGAAGGTGCGTTATGCGTGTGTTCGAATCATATCCATGATGAAGATCTCTGCGTGGTATCGTCGGAATGGATCAATGTGCGCCTCTAGCGCTCGTCTTTATGGACGCGCATGCTTGTTTAACCTATGCAGCGGTGTGCTGTGGGAAAATACAGTGAAATGCTAGCAGAGCTGCTTTGTTGCGAGCACGCTTGTGCTTTTATAGCTCGTGTAGCTATTCTGCAGCGCTTGAGCACAACGATTGTGTGTGGAAACTGTTGTCCCCAGTCGTTTTCTGTACTACGGCGTGCACGATGTAGTATCCACCTTTCATTAATGGCAGGCATATACAGCGGAAAACGCCAACCTCACTGATCGGGGATATTTCATTGAACATTATGTTCCGAATGTAACCATCTCTGAAGCGGCGGCCCTTGCTCAGCTGGTGTTCGCATCGCATGCCGGGTGATCGGAGATACTGAAGAATTTGCTCTTCGGTGGGCACTGCAGCCTGCCTCGGACTTCGCACCCAGCCATCAGTCAATCCTAGAAATCCTCCAGGTACCAGGTGCTGCCCAGGACATGCCATCGTCGACAGATTCCAACAAAACGTGCTCCGGAGCGGCACTCAGTCCGGCCGGGTTGGGCGCGCAGTACCCTACCAGTGAGCTTCCAGCGTTGTACGCGAGGTGGCAGCACAGGAAAATGAAAAAGGCGGATTGGTAGTGCGAGGGCTAACTTCTGATAATCTCAGAGGCATGTGTCGTGCTGGAACCCGAAACTACAGGACTGTTTGCAGCTTGACTTGCCACTATAAAGCTATAATCAGTTGGGCTACATGCAAGTATGGAAGACAGGATGGAGCGCTTTTTTTCCACTCTTGATCTCCACTGGCTTCAAGCTGCGGTCTTGTGATTGCATCGTTAAGCGTTCCTTACTTTGTGTTGAGCGCGCGCTGTGACTCCATCCCGTGGGAAACTACAAAACAAAGTGCGGCGGCGGGATGATGCAGGAGGAGGGAGGGAGGGGGCATAGACTTGTATTTGAGGTCAACTTTTTTTTTTTTTGTGTGTGTGCCAGCGGGGGCTGCGAGTTGGGGTGTAGACTTTTAAGTGGCAGTATATGGTAATCGCAAAGTTTGTCGAATATAGGTAGCGCATTCCTGCAACAATATTTTTTGCCTGGGTCCCATTTTTTTTTGCTGTGCTCAGTTAATTCATAAAATCAGTTAAAATATTTATTGCGATCCCAGTGACTTCAAATTAATAATTTTTTACTGTACACTGCTAAGAAAGATGCTGCATGCTAACTCCTCCTGAATACCAGCTAAGCATACAGCCTTCCTACAGCATAGTTAAGTCATTTAAAGCTACTCTATAGTTAGATCATGTAATCCTGCCCATTATTCTACTATGGCAGGCCAGTTTTCTCGGTAGGTAAGGCCTGACAACACAACTGGCTATCGACTTGTGTTACACTCAGAAAAAGGAGAAAATTAACAGATTAAGTAGCGTAACTGTGCGTTTCTTAGTGGGGTGTAGGTCTCGTCAATCCTCTAGAAGGCTTTTTGCCTGCACCCGCAGCATTGCATATGCACCATGTGATGCTGAAAAAATTTTATTCTGATTATGATTTTGATGTATTACTCCGCTATTTTACATGCCTCTGCAGACCAGGAGGCTGCAGTAGTCAAGTAGACGGGCCCTTGTGCAGAGGATCAAAAAGCAGCCCACACGCTGATGCTGTTAGCTTGTTGCTTTCTTTAGCCATTTTGTTAGGGCTTGTCGTGTAGCCTCCACTCAGATGGGTTTGTTTGAAAATGAATACTGTAAACTGAAGGAACAGCAGTTATCTGAAAGCCTAACTGCTATTCCTGTAGTTAAGCTTTCAGCTAACTGAAGATCACTTCCTTCCTGTAAGGCACAGCCGACACGCGGACCCCTCGGGTTTCGGGAGGGGCATGAAATGTGGCAGTTCAACAGCACAGCTCGTGACAAAGACCAGATGTACCATATTTACTCGCGTAATTTGTACCCGCGCATAATTTGTGCAACCCAAACTTTCTGCCCAGATTTTTGAAAAAAAGAAAAACTTTTACTCGCATATTCTGCGCTCTCTGCTGCGCCAGACCACCAGCACATACGCGGGTGCATGCAAAGCAGGCTTGGGAAGATCTGCGTGACTGTGTTGCCGTGTACAGTTGCGAAAGGTGCGAGTGGCGAGGGCACGAATTCTGTGCCATTTACCCGGCTTGCTCGCGCTGGCAATTGTTTTACAGGACAAACAGTTGCGCGTGTGCCCAAATTCGAAACTACCGAACTGTTTGCTGTTCGGTTTTCCACTAGTCAGCCAGGCTGGACGCTTGGGCGCCATTATCACCTGTTGTCTCCTTTGCCTCAGATTGCTGGCTTCGCGATTGTACTGTTGCGCGGTTATTGCTTTGAGCTGTGCACGTGCCATCATGCCATCCCGCAGGGAACTACATAACATGGGGCGGGGTGGGAAGGGGGTTTGCGTCTTACGTTTGGAGTCAACTTATTTTTTTTTTACCAGCGAGGGGTGAGAGATTGGGGGGTGGTCTATCTATGTATAGGCAGCAATATACAGTACTGTATCCTTGTCAGACCCGAGTAAAAGTTCGGCCTTTCAGCATTGTTCCAAGTACATATATCAATCTCAGTGGTCCCGTGAATGTACACACAAAATCTGGCAGCCGTAGGTGCAACAGTTTTTACATTATGAATTTTCTCCATGCTCTCTGTTATGGGCCTCGGGGCCTAAATAAACATTCAACAAAGTTTTATGGCATATATTTAACTAAATATATGCCATAAAACTTTGCACGACAAAATGCATAATTCAATCAAAATTACAAGAAATCTCATGGAAAAGCTTGAGCGACTTTAGAGCTGTTTGGCTGCTGGGGGCTGAAATCTGGTTTAGGCAAATCCATCAAACCCGCCGCGGTGGCTCAGTGGTTAGGGCGCTCGACTACTGATCCGGAGTTCCCGGGTTCGAACCCGACCGCGGCGGCTGCGTTTTTATGGAGGAAAAACGCTAAGGCGCCCGTGTGCTGTGCGATGTCAGTGCAGATGTCAGTGCACGTTAAAGATCCCCAGGTGGTCGAAATTATTCCGGAGCCCTCCACTACGGCACATCATTCTTACTTTCTTCTTTCACTCCCTCCCTTATCCCTTCCCTTACGGCTCTTCAGGTGTCCAACGATATATGAGACAGATACTGCGCCATTTCCTTTCCCCAAAAAACCAATTATTATTATTATTAATCCATCAACTTGGGAGGTTGCTGAAAGTGTGCCTATCACTTCACACTTGTTGAGTGCTCTGTGAGTACTAATGGCACTATGGCTGCGGGAGTTATGCGTTTTTAAGGATTCCTTAAAAGACAAACGTGCATTATAATGTACGTGGGGTCTGACGAAGACATATTGCACGTTATAACCTTTGTACCATTTTTTATGACGTGTTCAGAAAATGTTCGCATAATTGTGCACCTCCTTTCTGAAGCCTTAATTACAAGAAAAAAGTGCTGAAATTATGCAATGAGTACGGTATATCATGAGCATAGTAGTGCTTGGCTGCGTGCAGTTAAGAGCAAAGTACTCGCAGCTGCTATCAGATGCTGTCATGCTCATCATGATCGTATGTCAACACTAGGCTGTTATCTCATTCACAATGACTATGGAGGCAATGCTCTGATGGTCTGTGAGGCAGAGATCATCACAACATTGGCATCCTCCTTGTCATACTGAGTGCAGGTGATAAGAGACATAGCACCTGCACTTATTGCTCCTTCTCGTGAAAATACAAAATTCGTGTTGGATGTGTTTCATAAAGAGAGAGCAAGCCCAAAGCAGATTTTGTACCACCACAACAGATGGTCCAGCAGCAGTCACACTTGAATGCCATGCACTCACTGCCATTTTGTTTACGTTCAACATTTGTATGCGAAGGTCATGAGCAAGTAATAAAGCTGTATTCGCCAATACCTTTCTTTTCTTTTGTTTGTCGCAATGACTCCCAATACGTGCATGCTGCTTTTGAATTAGCCAGGTCACTCAGCTGCTGGAGCTTTCTGCAGGCAATTTACTGCTCCTGGGCCCACTGCACTACACTAAATGTGTCTGTGATCATGATTTTTACTGCAACAAGATATGCTACGTACTCATTCAAAGCTGCAAGTGCCAATGACAGGAAACTGTCTCCAATTAATAACTCTTATGATTTTTACTTTTGCCTGTGTGGCATTCTGCTTTAAGTCTGTGCACATGACAATGACATGAAAATCTGCACACTGCTCACAGATTTTGACACTGTTCTGCGTTATTGGTTGCACAGTAAGTACCAATGCTGAACGAGAAAAGGAATTAGTCATCAATAAATATTCTGTGAGAGCTCTCCAGCAAAAGTTTGATGACTGAACTGGAATTTGCTAAACCGAGCATCCTAATCGATCTGCACTCCTCTAATACTTGCAAGCACAATATGGAGCCTATTTTATGAATGAAGAAAATGGCAAGAGGGCATTAAAACTGAATGGCACATTTTGAAACTTGCCATCAGGTGTGGGGACCAGCCCTGCAGCCCCTTGTGTTTGCTTTCCCGCGAGGCACCGTGCAGCAGCAGCCTCGCCTCGAGGAGGAACGCATTCCCTTGTCTGTTACATTAACTGGCAAGGGAGGGTGCCAGCATCGCTGCACGGGAGACTGCTGAAGCCCGTGCGGGGGAGAGGGGGCATGGGGTTCTTTGGCTGGGATCGTCGGCGTGAGCGGATGCGACGCTCTCGGCTCCGCTCTTCGCCGGCGGGGCGAGGAAGCAACGGGGAGACCCGCTCCCGTACTCATCCCGCCCAGGCCGCGGAGTATCCCTTGCCCTAGCGTGGGCGAACATTCGCTCGGAACCTTAAGGGCTGGTGAGTCGGACGGCCTTGATTCATTAGCGTACTTTGTTGCTAGCTGGTGTTATTGTTGCTGTAGCAATAAATGCCTGTTTGTGTCAGCCAATGTGTCGTTCCTTTGTTCCCTCCGAGAAAGGCCCGCCGTGGTTGGCGTGCGCTCGGTAGCGTATGTGATCACGGGGCGGGGTCCGGGCGGCTTTGAACCGTGTCAGCCGCGATTGAGTGGGGAGAACGTATTTATCTCCTCATTAAACCCCACACAGGTCAGCAATTTTGAAGCATGAACAGAGGTACCATAGTTTCTAGTGTACATGTTGCATTTAAGAAAAATTTTTTGTTGGTGCATCTTATACAAGACAGTAATATATGCATAAGGCTTTTGCTGTGCTTAGTAACCAGTGTTTACTCTCGTAATGAACCCACCCCCACTTTTGTCGTTGAGAATTAGCTTTTTTTTTTAATGTCGAGCAAAAAACGAGCACCAGAGCTTCAGGACCGCTGCTCTGCATGTTCTCTTAATCTTGCAGTGACAGGCCGGCACTGTGATACAGCAAACACCTTTTAAAGAGAATGATGCTAAGCACCGGCGACACAAATACGTGTGATGCGAGGATGCAACTTCTCAACTGTGTGCTTTTATTGATAACGGATGGGCGGGCAAACGGACTAGAAATGAAATGAAATGATGATGATGAATGATGATGAAATTTTGAGCCTTACAAAGAATTCTGTTGAAACTTCTTTTTCCCTGTGAAATGAACCCTCACCCAAATCAACATCAACTTTTCTGGAAAAAAGGCAGGTTCATTAAGTGTGAATAAATGCAAGAAATACATGTGCAAAAGAAAAAAAAGTTATTTTTAAGGTGTTATCTTATGGGTAGAATCACACATCTGGCCAAAGCAGAACTGAACGCAGCAAAGGTGCAAAGCACACGCACTGCTGCCGAATCCAGTCCAGCCAGTACACCTTACACCGGTGTAATTACAGACTGGAAAATATGGTAAACATAACAGACAGCAATGCCTGATAAAAGTAACACTGTTGTGAGCTATTATTTTTATTGCACTCTATCAAAGAGTATGACCACTGTTTTTCTAACCACTATGAAGATCAAGTTGTGGCAAGTCAATGTAAAGCTGCTCAGTACTAATTCGTCACGGGGCAGCCTGGAAAAAAATTCTGCCTTTTAAGAGATATACTAAGCCCACTTTCAGGTACTACGACAAGGCAATGACAGCGAAATCAATTTCCTTTAGCAGCTTGTTATTCCAGCAATATCTGAATGAAAGAAGCAGGGCCAGGGTACTCACTGGGGAGAGGATGGCCATGCAAGAAGACAGAGGCTGGTCCACAGGAGCCACCTGTGGGCCCCCGGTGTCCCCCACGCATGCAGAGGCCCCGTCCATTGGCTCCAGGAGCCCGCAGGCCACACCAGCCACATCGTGGGTCACGAAGGCAGTGAGCTGCTTGGCCTTGGACATGGCATGGCACGCCGCATGAAGACACAGACCCACCTAGAACCTGTCCACAGGCTCCACCCTCGCATCGCAGGCCCACGTAGCTAGGAGTCATGCACTGCACACACAAATGTGAATAGTGATAAAAAATTATGGTGCAAGGGTGTCTTGCATACCAAACAAATATATATTAAAAGGGACTATTATGGGCTACACACCTACTACTGTCATTCATTGCATCCAAAGAGACATGCGCAAAACAAGAATTAAGCAGTACATGGCTGGCATAGAGCAGTGTATTGGTCAACTACGGTCTCTATCGAAAGGAAGCATGTTAACAGTGAATAATAGAAAAAAGGGTAGGAAAAGACTGAATATTCATACAATTGTAAAGCCCACACAAAAAATTACATGTATGAAAGTGCATCCCCCTTGCACCCCTTTCGAGGAATCCAAAAAGTCTTACTCAAAAGGCAAATAAACTTACTAAATCCATTTGTGAAGTCAACAGTAAAATTTTCGGCGAGATTTGCTCACTGGTGGACTGCATGTGTTAAGTACAGTAACGGTAGCTTTGTGTCAAAGTGTTATCTGTGCGTGATGTGTAACAATTCAATCAACCTGTGCTTTCTTGCTTTTCCCTTTTTCACCCTTTGACTGGAAAATGTTTTATGCAAATGTACACTAGTTGACAGTTATTGTTGAATAAATCTGACTGTCTCTTACAGAACAACCCTTTCTAAACTACCAGTTAGCCCCTTTCTATACCAAAGTCATGCTGTAGCTGATGCTCTCAACATCCCATTTTTGAAAGCTCCATGGTTACCATGGGGCTGTTACCATGGTATAAAGCAATTGTAAGGCAGTGCTTTGTCCATTAACCATACATTTCTTCTGGAGTGCACACTGCTCTTCGCATTTCTTCAACCACACCTTCAGCATATGGTGACCGCCAGTTCTCAATTAGCCCTTCTGGCCTTGCTGCTGAACCCTCTCATAATTTATTTTTTACCATGAGGCTTATGTACAATGAGAACCACAGAAAGAACGTCACATTTTTTCAACTGAGAAACAAACACCTACCTCCGCCAGGGCAGAGCTCCACCGGCACTCATGCCAGCCACCCTCACCTCCAGCACTGGCAAGGCACTCAGTGCAGGATGTGTGCTGGCTGCAGCGCTTGGGGCAGGGCCGTGGCGGGTTCGACTCTACAGGAAAGCTTGAGGCATCTTTCAGTGTACGCCCCACACAAGTCCAGTCAAAGATAGGCCGGACATTCACCGTGTGGCCAAGCTCACCTGCACAAGGACACAAAAGCATGTTTCAGAAGAACTACAAGAGAGTAGAGAGCAGAGACAATGCTGTGAGCCAGGAAGGTAGAAATGTGCACTCTGGTAATGATTCCCGGATAGCAATCATTACCATCAACTGAAAGGAATGAACATAAAGGAAGCAAAAGACAGTAATAGAAACCTTTTCAAGCTGGTTTTCTTCAAAAGAGTTTGATTTCAACATGTTCTTTTACCGTACAGCTCAATATTTTCACGAGGGGTTGTTAGGGGTCTGCGAATATTTGAAATTTCAAATAGTTTTCTAATAGTATTTGCTATTTGATTAGATTTCCACCTTACTTTCACTGCTCAAACTATTCAAACCTCCTAAACGTTCAGAAATTAATAATTTCGTGCTCATCTAAACTCGCTATTAAATATCGCGACGTTCCCAAACAGCAGTACATTGCACTTGTCACGAGTTAACTTGCTCTTTCCTCACAGAACTGACTGCCAGCAAGCCGCAAAAGCCTGCATGTGGTAATGCTAGGCCTTGCATAAATCAATGCTCTGACAGCCATCGGGAGCCACTGCCGTGAGCCTGCAGGTTAGAAAAGTGTAGCATCCACGCGACATGCCAGTTAGCCACGATGCAGTCAACAGCTGGCTGTCAACCTGAACGGCAGTGATCCTCTAGTTTTAGATCGATATGATAAGATGCGAGCATGCACAGAAGTGGCCCAGCTTGTAGAAGATAGCAGAAGGGGCAAAGTTGCAACCCGTGTAGGCTGCTGCAGTTGTTTTGTGCCAACCACATTGATCGTTCTCATATTTCGTCAGTTCGAATATAGAACTGCGTGTCTTAGGCCCACAGAGGTCAAGAAAAAAAATGTATGACAAAAACGTTGGGCTTGAAGTCAGCTCGGACAATCATACGGCATAGAGTGTAGAGCACCTAAATGTTTAATTTTCGTACCTTCGCGGTTTGTGACAGCATTTAAATGGCTGGGGCCCATCATAGGGCTTGCAGACCAGCAAAACTGACATGTGAGGGCTAAGCGGGCTACGTGTCGTTGTGAACACTGTGCTTCGTGGCCACATTCCACAACCAGCGTTTTCTCTTCAAACACTGCGCGGAAGGGATCAACCTGCTCACGCTGCAGCTCAGGTTGCTACTTTTCTGTACATTTCGTGAGCTGTCTTGTTGCATTTTGCCAGCACAGCCTTGCCTCATCCAGGGTGTCTACCAAGTTGACGTTTACAAATTCCCCGAGTTTTCCAGGTTTTCCCTGAGTGCATTTGTAAAATTCCCTGAGTGACACAGTATTTGTTATATGTGAAAACAAGCTGTCACAAAGCCGCCTGATGGTATCACTCTCCAGTAAGCATGTTAAATAATAAAAACAACGATTTAATCCTATTTGAATAGTAAGAATATTTGAATAGCAGTTGGTAGTGTGCACATGTGGTGTCTCTTTCTTGTCTGCGTCCTGATTTGCGCAGCCGTTCATTTTGTAAGTAGTGTTTATTTCATTTTTAAAAAAAGAGGAGAGTAGCAAAATGCATAACAAGTCGAATATCTTCGAAAAAATGCTAAAACAAACTTCGAATCGAATTGAACATTTTCAAATAAAAACCAGAAGGAAGATGCATGAGGAAACAAATATTTTCAAATGTGAGATATTTCTATCTACTGAGAGTAACCGCAATGGCGTGGAACCTGAACTTTAGCGTCACAAGTGCGATTCTCTCTCAGCAAGTCTATTCAGATGAACTGCCGATTATAGAAACCTTAGTTTGTAGAAGTGAAAGAGCGACAAACCTCCAAGTAACACTGGAAAGTCAACCTCAAGTTCGTGCACAATGCTTCAGTATTATTTCACTGCTTTAGAGAGTTTATTTTCCTTTGGATGAGGGACACTTGCATCTCGGCATCACCCAGTACTTTGTTTTTTCAGCTCAAGCTCCTTCACAGAAGCGGTGGCACGCTTCCTTTTCCGTTCCTTCCTCTGTGCATTGGCCCTTTCTGCTCTCATCCTCTCCAGCTCCTCTTTCCACCGTACGTTCGCCCCACAGACCATTTGAAGCATCCACTTGGTCAGCTGTTGGCAACTCCTCCTGCCGACATTACGGCGTCATACATGATTCGCTGGGCGACCAAAGATTTCTACTTCTGATTTTCAACAAGGCATTCCTTGTTAATAGAAAATCCCCGCTCAACATATGCATTTCCGTGTGAAAGAGACAGAATCACCATCACAAATGTGAACAGTTCTTTTTTCTAACAGATGCCTACCCAAAGGGCATCCAACCGATGTGTGCTCCTATTGAAATTTTTCAATGCCGCTTGCGTCGAGGCTCGGGAGCATACATGCTTGTAGGACCACATCGCCCGGTCAGCTTCTGTTGTTGTCATCCATTGGTGCTCCGTTAAAACATCAAGTGCATCATTTAGACGCCGTTCCCCGAGATCAGGAATCAGCGCGCACGCAGGATTCAGAGATGACGATACCCCCGCCAGCTTGAACCTCAAAGGTGACCTCTCCACGATCTTTTTGGTGCAGTTCTTTACGAAAGTGGTGCAATCCCTTCTGAACCCTAGGATAGCCGAATCTGAAAGTTTCAGGACCTTTCGGAGCGCATTCTTCGTAGCAAAGCCAAGGTCAACCTTGGACATCGCAACTACGTTCCCAGTAAGGTCTATGTCCACCTTGATCAACTTCAACGGACTGTCCGCCGCCATTGTTACCTCTTTCTTTACTATTCTACTCACTAGTGATCGTAGAAGGTTCTGCAATTATGCGCCAAGAAATTGAAGCATAGGCGAATCGGTCTGCAACTGAGTCAGGAATGGCTGCAGTTCCTCTGCGATGCCAAGCATAACGGTTAGCTTTTCAGACAGCAGAGGATCGCGAATGGCTGTTTCGACCACACAGCAACTGGAGCTGGTCGGTCGGTTGTTCTCGTTTCTACACGACTCGACGTACACGTTTAGGTATGGCAGAATCTCAACAGCTCTTGAAATTACACGAACATTTTCAAGTCACTGCACAGCGCAAAACTTCACAAGGTAAATGTCGCTCCCGGTTATGTGTGCTTATTCAGCGCGTCAGGCAGGTACACATTTAAATAAGTTGTACAAAGCACAAAGAAATTCCACGAGTTGCCAACCTGTTGACGCGCGTCCGGTTTTGAAAGCACCGTTCACAACATGAAGGCCGCAGCTACCAACTTCGAGGATACAACGGCTGTCGTTGGATTCACAAAGTGCTTGTTTGATTTCACTGAGAAATTTTGCATTTACATTTGGCCCATCCATTGAGATCTGAAGAATTTCTGATCAGGAGAGCCCATCTGTAGAAGTTTTAAAAATGGACACCAATTCTTCCTCCCGCGTGCGCCCCAGAAAGCATGAAGTCAAGCAGCACTCTGCTCTGCATCCGACCAAAAGTGAACTAACATGTCCATTTGCTCTTTTTATGCAACTTTAACGATTCGTCAAACTGCCATGACGAGGTGGGAGGCTTGGCTTACTTCCGACATGAGGTTCTCCTTGAAGAAAAGTGCGAGGCCATAGACAATAGTATATCCTACCTTGTCTTTGCCAAGCTGAATTTTCTTGGCTGTAGCTGATGATGGGAACATCAAAGGGAACAGAGAAGCCGATGCCGCGGCAGCACGGAGTGATGTGTGCGTCATAAAAGCGCTGAGACACCACATCACTTCGGCATTTATGACACTGACTCATGCTGAAAGATATCCTTTCCTGTACTATTGGGTTGGACGTCCGCCGCAGTAGTTGAAGCACTTGAAAGATGCACACAAACTGACGGCACTGGCCTGGCACTGGTCACAACGGTGGCCGGCCGTGTCAAAAATGAGGCTACAGAGGGTGTCCCGGCTCCGGTAATGGCCAGTCGGTGCTTCTTACTTTCAGCGTGACTTGTCACTGCTATTCTTCCCATGCTGCTGAGTGAAAACTGCTTTCTGCATAGCGCACAATACGCTCTGTTCGGGTCACTTTCAACAGGCCTAATCCAGGCTGCAAACTCGCAATGTTTCGCATAAGCCCAGTCTTGAACGAAAGTGCACTTCAAGGCCGTCATGCTTGACACGTCGCACACAGCTTGCCTGCGGCACCACAGCAGTCATTAAAACTAAGTCGGTTCAAAACGACGCAGCTAAGTACAGACAGAATTCGTTGCTTTGCTAGTGTTGGCAGATCGCGAAAAGGCGCGAAACTATTTCCCTTTCTCCCAAAGCTGCGCCGCCTGTAACACGTGTGTGCATCCCCTGCGACAGAAATTGACGCTTCCACCAAGGAGATGCGCAGGGAGGAAGAGTTCATTTGGGACCATTGCAAGTTCTCACAACGTTTTCTGCCGCCTTGTTGGAGCTGTCCACTCGGAAACACAGGAAAACAAGGAAAGGCCACTGGCCGTCGAACAGCGCATGTGTAAACCGTAGGAAGTGCGCGCGCTCTGCCGTCGGCCACAGAGCCAGGGAAGCACGGGAAAGTGTCCGCTTTCGGCTTAGTGCGTTTCGAAATTGGAAGCGCCGCTGGGGCCGCAAAGCTTTTTGCCGCTTTGCTGGGATGCTCCACTTGACAGCACAACGTTGGAGGCCAGAAGTCGCTGAGGAGAGGATGCGTAACGCCACATTGGACAATCCGTGCAATGCCAGTCTGCATTGTTTACACGAGGCAGCATTATCCCGACTTTAGTTCCTTTTATGTAGAACTGCAGCTAATTTTCCCTGATACAAGAACAAATCCCCTGAGTTTCCCTCAGTTTTTCCAGATTATCAAAATTCCCTGAGAATTCCCAGTTTTCACGGTTTTCCCGGTTGGTAGACACCCTGCTCATCATTAATCGACCACTGACGTCATGCCTCCAGTAAGGAGGAGTGAAGTCAAATATGAATACTAATTTCATGGGGCACTAATACAAAAAATTACTCTCAGTTCAGACAAACAAAAATAATACTGCCATACACACATTTTGAAACAGAAAAATAAATTTTCTGAGATACTTCAAAGCATACATCACTTTCTTGAGTCTCCAGTGACCATGTGGTGCTCACTGGCAAAGTTAGTTTGTGTGTGCATGACCACGTGACTTGCACTACAAAAGAGGATGAGGTCAGGCATGATGGTGCTGCATGTAACAATCAAAGTCACGGAGATGTGATCTCACTCTGGCTCAAGCATCTATGGACGTTGTCAGCAATGTTAACGCCCACTCAGCATATATGATGCAAAAGCCAGGAACCAAAGGGAACCTAAGTCGCATTTTGGAGGAGGCAATATGTGCTCAGTGTTTGACACATACATGCGTCTAATGCCTAGTTCAATAAAGGAATGTATTAAGACTGATAGTTTTCACAAAGTTGTAGATGTTTAAAAATGAGTGCAATTTGTCGAATTCAAATTTGTTAAGACTAAGTTGCACTGCAGTTATATAGGGCCCTTTGTTTAAAAAAAATGTGATTTTACCCAATTACTGCACCTTGAGCGAGTTTTAGAAACAGAGTTAAACATGACATCTAGCTGAAAAATACCTTCCCAAAATCTACTCTGCCACTGGAAATACCTCAAATGAGCTACTCTGTGGAATCTAGAAGCAACCACAAAACCATTTCAGAATAGCCTCCACTGTTAATTGTTGGTGATCTAACCCTTGGTACCATCCTTTAATCACCTTTTAATCCTTTTTACTAAACACATGGCCTAACATCTAGAACAGGTTGAAGAGACCCTGGTAAGAGATAGAAAACAGAATGCAGGTTGGCATTATTGTAGTGAATGTCATTCATTGCGTGCCTGTGCTCCTCTAGAGCCACTGTGCAGCTAGGACACCAAAAAAATAATTTTGCAGTTAGGGTGCATGCAGAGGCCCAGGAAGTCTAGACTAAGCACAGAAAGGCAATGAGTACAGATGATAATAAAAGTGACAAAGCGTTCTTGGAAAAAAACAAGAGTTCAAAAAATTTTCTCCATGAAGGCTAGCTTTCGCTGCTTCTTTGTGGAATTGCGGAATCTTATGAAGCTAATTCTCTTAATAACAAAAGTAAACCAAGAAAGTAAAATTTATGAAGAGTTAAAGAGAAAACAATTTCTCCCGTATTTTAGAACAACAATAAAAATATCAGTGATTTTTCTCTTCCTGAATTCCAGTAGATGTAACACTATAAAATACAGGGCACTAATTACACAGAAGGCCCTTCTGTTTTCAGGTAAAACACAATTTTTTGCATTTTTTTACACCCTGAACAAGGTTTACAAAGACTACTTAAACTTAAGTTGCATCCTAAAAGTCATAACACTGATAAGTTAACATACTCACAAAGTTGACCGTGAGACCAGTTGGTATAGCATTTTGAAAACTTCGAAGCGAACAAAATAAAGGTTGACTGGACTGGATGGCACAATTACTACTACTGAAAGCTGCGAATTTATTGGTGAAGTGCTATCAAATACAGAGGGGTTACTGAAGTTCCACCCTGTGGGATACACTGGTATCCCCTCCTCGTCCCCCGCGCCAGCAGCGACCGTGACTTACACGGGCGCGCTGGCCACCAGGAATGTGGAGAGAAGGCACCCCTGCAACTCTGCTCATTTCCGCCCAACACTGACGTGACGTCACGGCAGCGCGTTGCCTTCTGCAGAGAGGGTAGCATGCCTAAGCTTGACGGCAATGATTTGCTGCTAGGGAGGCAACGACCGAGGGGATAAAAGGGGGGAACGCACGGCGGGAAGAGACTCTCGCTGCCGGACCTGACCTAAGTACCCCAAGGGACCCCCTTCGCTGCCCGCCGGCCCCTGAACACCAACGCCAGACGACGTCAACGACCTGGTGAGCTGCTTTACATCTATTTTACGGAGAGAACATTCTTCCGCAGTGTGCTTTACCTCACGTTAGGATAATAAACTATTTCCTACAGTGCCCTGCCATTGCCTATTTCGTCCGGACCTGCCATGGCTGCGACTCTGCGCCACGGGTTGAATAACACCTGCGTGTAGCTGGCACGGAAGCTCTCCTTCCTGGCCGGCTGGATGCAGAGTGACCCCATATCTTGTCGCCCGAATGTGGGGCGAACGAGGCAATCGAGCAGTGACCTTTGTTCGAGCGAACGACTACCGTCGCCCTAACAAAGGATGACAGCCGACAGGAGTGACTTGCAGTCTTTGTTCATGCTGTCAGAGCTAGCTGCACAGAACCAGGGCTCCCTACTTGACGCGACTTTGGAAGGGTTTGAATATGTGAATCTTGGGCGTTCCACGTGGAATAGCCGAGGGACATCCCCTGACGCGTTGGCAGGACTTGGCCTGGCATGGGGGGCTCCACATCAGGCGCCTCGCCGCTCCGCGGCGCGAACAATGAGGCACCTAGGCCTCATCATTCGACGCCATCAGCTGCTGCGCCCAACTCCGTGGGCGTTAGTCCACAATCATCCGAGGTGCTTTTGCAGAACGCAATGCAGGTTGTGCAGAGTCTAGCGGGTATTTTGCAAAACAATTTGCAAGCCCCGGCCCAGTCACCACGTGTTAGGATAGACTTGCCTACCTACACGGGGTACCACAACACTACGGGAGCAAATGAGTACCTCGACCGTCTGCTGCATTATCAGCAAGCGACAGGGATCGCAGACGCCGAAATGCTCGCGCGTGTTGTGCCTGTTTCTTTGACGGAGCAAGCGGCTCGCTGGTACCGACTAGCCGGCAACCGAGCAAGGACAATGGAGGAGTTTTGCGCAAGTTTCCGCGACAAATTCCTTCCCGCAAACTATGAGTGGCGTTTGAGGAGAGAGCTGGAGCTCCGAACCCAGCACTCCGACGAGTCTCTGTTAAAGTACGTCCGAGCGATGGACGAACTTTATCGCCTCGCTGACCCTTGCACCAAGAACACGGAGAAAGTTGAGCGTGTCACGAGACAAGCGCACCCAACTTTCACGGCCTACCTGAGAGGAGTCAGATTCAGAGATTTGGATGAGCTGGCTGCTGAGGCGAAGTGCATTCAGGGAGGCATCCTCTCTGCGCGTGCGTATCGGAAGCCCCCACCCGCATCGCTGTCACTTGAGCCGTGCTGCGCGTGGAATGGCAGCTCAGCGCGCAGCCCATCCAGAGGTGAAGCGTCAGCACGGTTTGCTGACTAGCGTGTCCCAAGGCGTTGGGAGTCATCTGACCGTGCTTTGGACCCGTTCAGCTACGCGTCGCGAACAGCACACACTGCCACAGAGCGGAACGAACTGAGGCGAGATTGCGAGGCCGACATGCGGCCGCACGAGTGGCCCCCACCGTCCGCGCCACAAGTTCGAGATGACCGACTGGAACGTGGCGACCAGCGCCTAGCCCGTTGGGGCCCGGGCAACCGTTGCTACCGGTGCGACCAGCCGGGGCACTTCGCTCGCGAGTATGGCTGCCCTCCCGCCCGTGACCAAACACGGTCGGGAAACGGCCAAAGCCGCCGGTGATCGACCTTCGATCCCGCGCGGCGTACACAGAAAACCCCGGTTTGCTAGCGCCTTTGGCATGTCACGTAGGAAGTTCTGTTGACCTGTCAGCTCCGTTCATTAAGCTAACGATAGCTCGAAAGAAATGCACCGAGTTACTAGATACAGGAGCAAGCACTTCTTTGTTCGGCGACGAGGTGTTAAACCATCTCCGTGAGAACAAAATCCAGCTGAGAGCGTGCGATACCACTTTTCCCTTCACGAGCGGCACAGCGCAATCAAGCAGTGCAGCTAGGATAGCGGTTCGCTGGGAAAGACGCGTGCGGCGACAACGCCTCGTTCATCTTCGCTGTTTATCCGTTCCTGTAATTCTTGGACGAGACTTCCTAGCCACGACAGGTATTGTGATAGACATCAGCAGCGGAGGCTACAGGGAGCGCACGTCAGGCGCCTTGAAGCCTTTTGCGAAAGCGTCCGCGGTGTCACAGACAATTCAGACTCCGAACGCGGCAGATCGTGACAAATCCACCCCGCCAGCCCGAACACCAGGAGGCGAGCGGACCATCACCGCTGAGAGAGAGGGCAGAGAGACGGTTGCCGCGGTAGAAAACTACTCTGCCACGCAGGGAAAGTCAGCGCACCCCTTGTTGTCGGAAGTGAACAGCGTGACGGATAGGGGGAAGGCACGGTTGTCATCGCTCCTCTACGAATACAACGCGTCATTCACTAACCGCCCTGGCCTCACTACCCTAGTCAGGCATAGAATAGACACGGGTGAAGCATTGCCTTGGAAGTGCAATCCTAGACCAATTAGCTTGGCTAAGAGAAAAGCACTGGACAGCGCCTTAGACGAACTTATCGACACTGGCGTTGTTGAGAGGTCTAACAGCCCTTGGGGCTTCCCGGTAGTCTTGGTTCCAAAGAAAGACGATACATATCGACTTTGCGTGGACTACCGCAAACTGAATGAGGTTACGAGAAAAGACACGTGCCCTCTGCCAACCATTTCATCCCTAGTGTCCAACCTAGGTGGGGCGAAGTACTTCACAACGCTGGATGCTAGCCGCAGATACTTTCAGGTTGAAATGAATGAGCGGGACAAGGAGAAAACTGCTTTCACTTGTCACAGAGGCCTTTTCCAATTCAAGAGAATGTCTTTTGGCTTGGTAGGAGCACCCGCTACTTATCAGCACCTAATGGACTGTGTTCTGGGAGATGCGAAGTTACAACATGCGCTTGCGTACCTAGACGACATTGTGGTGTACTTGAAAACGTTCGAGGAACAACTGCGCCACTTGAGGGACGTCCCAGAGAGGCTGAGGTCCGCGGGAATCACTTTGAACCTGAAGAAGGCACAGATCGCTGCGACCCGAATAACACTGTTGGGGTTCACGATCGAACGAGGCTGCATTCTGCCGTGCGATGATAAGCTTGAGGCTTTGCTTAAGCTTCCGTCGCCCACAGATATAGCCAGTCTCAGACACTTCCTGGGAATGGCAAACTTTTATCGCCAGTTCATCCCAGATTGCGCAGCACTGCAGGTGCCTTTGACAAAGCTTTTAAAGAAAGGCGAGCGCTCGAGTTGGGGTCACGAGCAAGAGGATGCACTGCGCAACCTCACCAAAGTGCTCGCTGACACGGCTGAGTTGCTGCTACCCGACCTAAACAGGGAGTTTGTGATTCAAACCGACGCAAGCGACCTGGGCTTAGGAGCAGTGTTGCTTCAGGAGCATGAAGGCGTTCTCCGTTCGGTAGCTTTCGCGAGCCGTTCGTTGACGCCGGCAGAGAGAAACTACTCGGTGACAGAGAAGGAATGTCTCGCGATAGTTTTTGTCCTGCGTAAGTTCGACTGCTATGTCGATGGGGTGGCATTTGTGATCGAGACGGATCACAGGGCGCTCACCTGGCTGAGACGACTCAGCGAGCCGAGCGGCCGCCTAGCGCGTTGGTCGCTGTTGCTGCAGCGTAACGACTTCACCGTGCGCTACCGCAAAGAGAAAAACAACGCTGTGGCTGACGCACTCTTGCGAGCGCCTGCCAGTGCGAGGAAGGTCACGCGACCGACCGGCCGACAGCCGGAGAGAGTGAGGGACAGACCTGAGCCGTAGCCCATGTAAGGAACGCGGACCAACCGTTCATCCAGGGCGCGAGCGTGAACCACGTGGACTACGCGAGTTCCGTGGGGATCGTGTTCAGCAGAAAGGAGCTGCTTGAAGCTCAGCAGAAGGATCCGTTTTGTCGAAAGTTGTTCGACGGGCTCCGGGAGCCGGGCGGCAGGGCCACCACACACACAGAGACAGCTGGTTTTGCTGTCAGTGCGGAGCGCTCGAAAACAGCTGGTAGTGCTGTGAGTGCGATGGATTTGTATCTGCTGGATCCTGACGGTGTCCTGCTGAGGTATATCCCCTTCGAGAACGACACAAACGAGGCATTCAAGGTGGTGATACCCCAAGTATTGAGAGCAGCACTGTTATGCTACTTTCACGACTCGTGCATCGCTGGGCATGCAAGCGGCCCCAAGACTTACACTAAGTTGTGTCGCTTTGCTACCTGGCTTGGCATGAAAAGGGACGTAATGCGCTACGCCCGCTCGTGCCATGTGTGCCAAAGTGTGAAGCCCCGAGGCGGACGACCACCCGGCCTCATGCACCCGATTAACAGCCAGACTCCCTGGCAAATCGCGGCGTGTGACATCATGGGACCATATCCTATGACACCGAGCAGGAACAAGTTCTTGCTGGTGGTCACGGATCAATTCAGCAAGTGGGTTGAACTTTTCCCCCTTCGAATCCTGACGGCACAAGTGATCATGGAGAAGCTGATGGACTTATTCACCAGGTTCGGTTCCCCAGAGCAGCTGATAACGAACAACGCGTCCTACTTCACTGCGAAGGTGTTCGTTGATTCGTGCGCTGCACTCGGCATTAAGCACAAGAAAACGATCACCTCTCATACTCAGTCGAAACCCACGGAACGAGTCAATCGCAACGTTAAGCACTTGCTTGTCGCGTACTCTGAGAGGCACAAAGATTGGGACCCCTATTCCACAAGTGGCCTTTCCCACATATCACACCCGATGAGAACAAGATGGCTGAGCTGAATACTTGCCTCACACAATCACTACACGAAAGAATGCGCTTTTTATGAGATACCATTAAAAGTCTCATTGGAGAAAAAACCCGGCAGCATTCGGCGTCATCTGTCTTAAAATTCGCTGATTGGTTGATGGGGTATCGACATTATGAGACCACATGACATGACCAAGCACTGATTGGTTGACGGGTGTTAGACTTCATGACGATGTGACATGGCCAAGTTGGCAAGTGTGCTGGTCACGTGACATGGCCAAGTGCAGTGGGGGGCTTGGGTGTCAGTTGGAAGGTGCACTTGGTTGTGTGCAAGCAGGTCTAGAGAGCTCCGCGCATCAGGTTGCAATGGAGCCAGAATCAATGCAGTCCATGTCTACTGTAGTAGAAAACCCCCCAAGCGAAGAGGGCTTGGTGGGTGACATACACTGGAAGTATGTCACCGAAGCTGGAGTGTCGGCGGCTGCACAGGCTTCGTGTATACAACGAGCAGCAATGACGGAGGAGGAGAAGCAGGCTGAGTGGACTTCAGACTTCCGTGCTATCGCATTCTCAGCATGCAATAATTAAGGGTCCCCTAATTTTTTTGTTTAATTTTCCATAATGTGTTTCATACTTAATGGTCACACCCATGGCACTTGTCCTGTACCTTCACAAATCTTCTAGTGCGAGCTCCGTCATCTTGTCTTGGTCAACTGTGATGCACAGAAAAGCCCAATTACAAAATTTTGAATGAAGATCCCAAAGGGGCGAGTTGACGTATGAAAGCAGGGCAAGCGATCATGTAAAAATCCTGCCTACTGCCCGATGCACTGTAACCAGTGCACCTCTGAAGTGCACGTAATGGAAGGTGTGAAGACGATAGGAAGGGCTCCTATTGCTAGGCCAAAAAATAGCCCAGCTGCATATTTTCCGTTTCTGAGCTTTGTGGCCAGTTCACTGCGGTGGCTGTCGGCCGTGCCCTCAGCAGCCATCCAAACCCAGTTGCACTCCACTCTGCATGATTTTGGCACTTCTTCTGTGCCTTAAAAGTCTGAATAATGAGGTTTTACTACCCATCATATTATTTTTAGTTGCCAGTCATGTATCAATTCATAGAGTTCACTTTATTACTCATTTCTACATGACCACATTAAGAGCTGCATACTGTTATGCTGTCCATTCAACCAGTATACATTTCTGTGCATGCCACATTTTTTTAGCATGGCACTGAGTCAGTTGGATATTTATCGTTTCCAGCAACTTTTTTTTAATGGTGAACAGGTACTTGATTCGATAGCTGAAGGCATTTTTTATTCATAGCTGGATTAAATTCATACTAAAAAAATTTCAATATTCGCACAGTCCTAGCTACCAGTGAACAAGTACACCTGCACAGTTGCAGCCAGCATCAGTTCGAGCATTACTTAGTCACCAAATCAAGATGAAAGCAACAAACAAACCAAAAACACGAGGCCACATGATTCACCAGTTAACATAGACACAGAAAGCATATGCGACATAAAACAGTGTACATGAAAATAAAGTGCAGTTCTTTTGAACTTGTAGGCAGGCTAGATGATTCATAATTGATGGTTCAGTTCTTTTCACAGGAGTCTTATAAATGCTATGCTTGCACACTTGCGTCAAAAATGAATTAGTGATGCTTCCAGTACTTCAAGTTCTAGCTTTATGTTGCTGCAGCCTATGATTACAGCTCTGTGTAGCTCGGAGAGGTGATCAGATTTCTGAGAACGCACTGAAAGATGCACTCTGTCAAGTTGTTTTCAGAGTTTATGCGAGATATTTTAAATGGGTATTAATACACCAGCCTGTGTGGCTGACATACACTGTACCACAGCTAAGGGGCATCTGGTATATACTACAATGGTGTGGCAGGGGATGCATGAGCTTGTGCGTTTTGTCTGCCAGCCAGCACAGTGATGTGATCTACATACAAGTATGCAATGCTCGGACAGTTTTCATGGCACAGAAAACACTACTTCTATACAATGCTTCTATGCAACCTTCCAAAGGTTAAGCAAGATTCTGTGCAGATATGGCAAAACCTTGAACTTGTTCCTCTCATACTGAGGTTCAGGTTGACAACAGTCAAGGCTAGGGCCCTGAGCTCTCCTGACAAGTCACTCCTACAGTACATGCAGCAGAACTATCATATAGCCAGATTCTTCCAGCTTTCCCCCGTTGGTTTAACCAATAATTTTGTTGAACTGCCCAATGACAGCTGGATCAGCCAACAACTGCTCATAACTGCCACAAAATTAATACTACAGTAGAATCTCGATGCTACAAATCTCAAGGGAGTGTGAAAAATATTCGTATCATCTGAAATTCATATCATCCAAAATGAACAAAATCCATATGCAGAAGCATGAGAAATTCATTTATGCAGATCTGTTTACAGCTGACAGGATTTATTTAGTACCGTCTGCCACCACTCACGACATCGGCAATGTGCGAGGCACGCGCCGCCACTCAGTGCTCATGGTGCATACTGTGTGACTGGCGTTCCTTGGCACCGGTCGTGGGCAGGCAATGCTTAGTGCCCGGGGGCGCGGTCACGGCTCATGCATTTGTATCAACTGTAGCGGCCCAGGAGTGTGTACGGAACAGCTGAAATTCTGCACATTGTACACAGAGAATTTTACAAATTCGTATCAACCTAATGGTATCATCGAGAGTCTAGTGTATTTTCCTTTTGTTCAAGTGCCAGAATGACATCACAAGAGCTACGTAGACGTCTGGCACAGAAGGATTGCAAGTTTAAGCAAACACTGTTCTCAATGACAGTGCTATGAGCAACATGTTAGCACCACCTTACTTTGCCTTAAATCTGAACACAATGCCTTATCGACACATGGCAAGTAAAAGGGTGCATTATGTTCTTTTGGATTTTCAGGGGTCAGTTCAAACAACCCTTAACAGCATGTTAGCAAGCAATCAAGGAACAATAACACTTGCATGCAACTTGTTCAGTGTCTGAAAATTCAGTCTCCATGCACTGACCCCCAAAACAGGACTGAATAAACCATAAAAATAAGCACTCACTCGAGCGAACCACCTGCCGGGTCCACATGCAAGAGCCAAGGTCTCGGCACTTCTCGCACTCGGATGCAAGGCAAGAACGCAGTGGGCACTGAGCTGGGTCTGAGACAAGTGGGTGCCGAGGCCCATCACAGCCAATAGGCTTCTCACAAGACGACTCCCCAGCTCTGAAGCAGCGACCCTTACGGCAACCCGTGCACCACTCGCACGTCTGCAAAAGATGAAGAATGAAGTGTACAACTGGCATCAAAGTAAACAAAACCTGCCAATGACATCAAAATGCACTAACATGTGGTGTTGTGGAACTTAAGAGGTTCGCCACTGACAGTGTCCATAGGAAATACATGGGAACTTTCAGAAGCTGTAGTGTGTCTAAAAATGGCTCGATTTTCAAGAGGTCTGTGGCAGCGTTTTCTTCTTTAATGAATGAAGGAAATGTTGCAGGCAGATATTATTTTTTAAGTTTCATTTTTTTACAAATTAGAGGTAAATATCCAGAAAAATTGCACTTTTAGATATGTCGGTCTTTCATGACATCTCGTGAAAAAACTAAGCCAAATATCAGAATTTCGTCCGCAACATTTCCTCCCTTATTCTTTCTTGATTGTCAAGCCGCAATTTTCATTCATACTGAGCGTAGTATTTGCGTTTTACAGGCTTTGAAAGTTGTGTATGTATTTTTTGCGGGGATTTGAAATTCACGCCAAATTTAACTAGCACGACGTGGCTCCATCTGGCGTCAGAATATTTTGTCGCTACTACACTCTACCACCAGCCTCTTGGTTGTCCGTGTTCGTGCGTGCAGGTTTTTACTCAGAACTTGGACGGACCTGAGCTCTTTCTTTCCTTTTTTCTTGCTTGGGCTGTATTCAGAAAGGACTTCTGCATTTCCTTTTTGCTCGAGCTCTTGGTTCGGAAAGGAAGTGGAATGCAAGGCCACACCCAAAATTCCTCCCCCCCCCCCTTCCCCCCCCGGAAGCCACACAATAAGGCAGTGTTAGTGCCAAAACACAGGATGGGGGCTCCCTATTCAGGACAGTGCGGGAGAACAGCATTGTTCCTTGCCCAGCGCAAGGGCGCAGTGACCCAGGTGTGGATACAAGTCAAGAATGAAGCTGCAAATATTCCTCATAGGAGGGCCTCGAGCCGATAGCGGCGCTTATATGGTTGTTTAAAAACCGGTACTGGTACGCACGCCGAGCCGGGAGTCGACGGGTCGGGTCCAGTCAATTCCGCTGCAAGGGGCAGGTGACTCAACTCACCCTGAACCGATGTGCTTGTAAACGCTGTTGGGTCGAGAAGCGGGGTTATTGAGAGGGAAGGGGATAAATGCCAACTTGCTTTCCACGTGCGCCGTCGCACCTCCGATACAGCGATGGCGTGCCTCAATCTTGGAGGCTGCTACTGCTTGCTCAATGCTTGGTATCGCTACAGCTGAACCGGTCTCGAATCGCTAAAATCGACTTCTTATAAACACGCAGTGGTTGAGCTGGATTGACCATGCTCAACCCGACCCCCGAATCGACCCAACGCTATTGGGTTCATGTAAACAGGGCTAATGGCATAGACTG
Source organism: Amblyomma americanum (assembly GCF_052857255.1). Taxonomy (NCBI): domain Eukaryota; kingdom Metazoa; phylum Arthropoda; class Arachnida; order Ixodida; family Ixodidae; genus Amblyomma; species Amblyomma americanum. Next base: position 195,060,914 of record NC_135497.1, on the reverse strand, counting down.
ATTGTCATGACGTAGCGATTAACCTCCTTTCATTGAGGCACTTGCCAATCACCTGCGATTTCACGCTATACTCGCGGACAACTATGTATGCCAGTGCAACAGCCCACATCTAGGGGAGAAAGGACTGTCTCCTTCCTTTTCCTGCTCACCCCCTGCTGCACTGCAACTGCGACGTCATGAGAACCGGTCGAAGCCAACGTTCGGCTTTGGCTCCAAGCGAGTGAAACCAGAATGTGTCGGATCAGCATCGAAACATCGGTTCTCTAACGTATCTTTGGTCGAGCGTCGCTCTTTTTCCCAATTCTCCTCGCGACCAGGCATATCTCTGCCAGAATGTTCGCGTTATCAGTGCAGGTGCTCTCCACTGTACGCGGGTAAGCATGGGTGCACCTTGTCTGCAGTAATGAGCTCGCGGATATCCGAGACCCCTACTCTAGAATAGACATCTCTGTGGTGTAAATAACGTGATGTCAAACGTTCATGGCCTGGCTGGCAAAATCATCCAGTTTTGCTTCTGAACCGGTTTCACATGTGTCAAGCGTTCCCCAACCGTCTTTATTCTCCCAATTAGATACGCCTCGGTATGCGCCACACCTAGTCGCACCTCCTGCACTACGCTTCCAAAAGTTGCACATTTCAATCATAAAAACGCTCGGAAGGGGCGCTATATAAATACATTTATAAAATATATGATACATAAAAGTATATAATATATAAAATATATAAAAGAACATAAAAAAGCAGAGCTCATAATGAGACTTTTTCGGAAACCATAGTAGGTGTGGAATTTTTGCTTTCAAACCTCTGACGTCATAACAATTCAGGTGCACTGCCGTTTTTGTGTTCAGGAAGATCACACGCAGTTGGCGTGGGTGCAGTGGCCATCTCCTATTGAATTGCAATTTTTATTATTTTTAACAATAAACCACTACCAGCAACTTTGTCCAGAACAGTTGGTAGTCGCTTGTGCAATGACGAAATTTGCATTCAAAGTCACCACGAATAGCAACAGGACGATTTCAGTGCTTTTGCAAACCACAGATCTCACCCTTTTACCCAAGTCTGATTTGTTCCGTGGTGAAATTATAAGCAGTGAAGGAGACATGAAACGAAGTATTTCAGCAGTAGTTTAGTTACTGAAGTGACTATCGCCCATAAATAAACTGAAAAATTCGGCGACGCCGATAGCAACAAACGTGCTCGGTGGTCATAGAAGAGAAACCTTCAAGATAAGGCGCTAAAAACAACAACAACGTAGAATAATGTTGAAATAGTTGCGACTGGCTGCAATCCTTCCAGATAACGCTGATCACATCTTGCATAACCAAGTGATATTCCCGCACGCCAGCGGTCTTGAACTCGAACAAACAAGTAGTAAAACAGTTTCGCGGCATTCCTTTTGTCAAAGCATCGGCCGGATGCTTAAACAAAAAGTAAGGTCAACAGCAGCAAAGACAGTGAAACACTGGCAGCGTAAACAATGAGAGCGCAAAAAGCTTTTCACAGAGGCCGCGTCGTCGAATCGGCGTCCACACTCGTACAAGGTCACCAGGCTTGTATTGCATGTGGCGACGGAGGAATACGCGGAATACGGAATATCCGGCCAAGGTGCGTCAAAAAATGACCCACACTCATCTGTTCTGGCTAGGCTATACCAACACTGCTTCTAACTACAGGCTGTATACCCTACCCTATCATTGTAAATGTATTTTCGCAGAAAAGATGCGAGGGAGCTTAGGGGGCCCCAAACCGGAAAACGTACTTTTCCTTGTGGCAGCTGAGTGGTGGGTTACTGGAAAAAGGTCCATTCTGTGACCACCACCCCTTGAGACGGCTTATTCTTTTGTGCTTCCGTCTCCCTGCTTTGGCAGGATATACACAGAAAGTTCTCGGCCCTACTTTTTGTTCGCGGAAGAACTAATACTTTCGTGTCGCGATCGAGGAGACGTCGCGGTAGAATTTACACACCTAGAGGGGTAATAGAAGTTCCCTCCTTTTTGTGGTACTTAAGTTTCGCCATCTATCCACACAAAGAGTTCAAATCTGAGTTGCCTTGTAGCTGGTGAGCCCTCTTAAGGTGTCAAAACGAATGCAATGGGTGTGGGCATTAATTAGATAGCACTGCAGTCACCACTACGAAACAATATATATCCATTTCACCTGTGTTCCAGTTATTGCATATTTGGTAGGCCTGAGTGAATATTCGACTATTTCGATTATTCAATTAAATTGTAAAATATTCGATATTTGACTCAATCCAAATGTTTAGTATTCAACATCTTTAAGTATTCATCACGAGTGAATAACATTTCTGGAGCTCTTGCTTCGTGTAGTAAGTGGTCCAATTGTGTACTAATTTACGATTGGAAATTTGCAATTGGTACCAATTGGGAATTTCACATTAGGATTCAATTGTTTTTTTTTATTGGGAAGGCGTGAACAGAATCGAAAACGCGATAACATAAAATGTGATAACTGAAAATAAATAATTATCACATAATGAAACAATAAGAGCAGGATGGAAGGAATTTGTAAGTGTTTCTTTTATAAATCAACATTGTGTTTAGTAGGTAGCCAATTAATTACCAGAAAGCATCCTCAGAGACATGCCACCACCAACAACTGATACAGTAAAGACCCTGACATAGTAAAGATTTTGGCTGGTCTGAGTCACATTACTATAGAGAGGTTCTACAGTGTCACTGATGTACCCGTATGCTCTTTTATCCGAGTTCAAAAATGCACGCCGCAACAAAAAGCAGGCATGCTTGGAGTGCCTCCTGCCATCTATTTGATCTTTCTAAAAGCTTGTACTTTCATCTCACGTTGTTTTTTCTTCGTGAGCTGAGGTGCATGGAGCGACCGCGACCACCTGTCTATCCGCAGGGGCATGGTCACGGCACTAGCTCCGTACGCGCAACTCTTGAAAGAAGCGGGTGTGTCTGAATGCGAACAGTCTTACGCTTGCAGGCTTCCTTCAAACATTCGCAAGGGTGGTTCTACCATCTGTTGTAACTTTCCAGAAGCTTTCTTTTTCTCATTCTCGTCGTGTTGACTACGTCACGCCAAGTGTAGAGAGTGTGCACCATTGCCTTTCCATGGCCTCGCTCGCCACTATCAGTGACAAGCGAGGTAATTGCACTTTTCTATCTCTCTTCTATTTTTCTTTCAAAAACTCTCACTTCTGTGTCTGTTCCCTGATACTGCAAAAAAAAAAAAAACTGACACTGGCAGTGGTCATTCTTGAAAAACACGACATTGAAGCAGTCAAGAATGACAGACACCCTTACAGTAGTGCGTCACAGCATATCGTCACATTCTTTATCAGAAAAAATAATATTTATTCAGATGCTTTGAGCATGGTATTAAAAGGGAACAGATTAGCATGAATGTGGCCTCCAACTGAATAGCACAAAATGAGAGAGAGCAAAGCTTGTGAAGCTACTGTATTTATTCGAATCTGGGCTGATAGCTTTTTAAAAACAAGAGATATGAAACTCTTAGGTTGGCTTAGATTCGAAGGTTTTGTCATTATGTTCATAAAATATGACGACAATGCCTAAAAATGAAAAATAAAAGTAGCACGAACGGGGCACCTCCCCGAAACGCCAACAGAAGACAGCACCGTAGCTGTTATTATCTGCAGCCAATCGCGATAGAAGCACATGAGCATTGGCTGCCATTTTGACCTCATTTTCCCTTCGTGTGATGGCGTGGGCACATTATGCGGCAGTGCAACTTTTTCACACGTGGTTTTTCACCGACATCAATGGCACCAAGCAGACGGTGTCATTATAGTGCCGCCTTCAAGTGAAAAGTTGTGCTCACTGCAGACAAGTTTTCAAATCTGGAAGCCAGTCGGGACTTAGGCGTGAACAAAATGAATGTTCACTGTTGGAGGGGTTAGCGTGATGAATTTTTTGTTTGTGCCATGAGGAGGGCTTCATGGGCCTGAAGAAAGGCCACCATTCTAAAGTGGAATCAGTGATGGCAGAGTTCGTGAAACTGCTAGGAGCTGTAGCTAGCTGGATCGCCGCAGCCTGGGATGACATCCCGGAAAGCTTGGTTGCACGCTCGTTCTGAAAGTGCAGCATCTCCAATGCACCTGATGGCACAGAAGATTGTGCATTGTACGAAGAAGACAATAAGGAGGTCAGCGACGATGAGGACGAGTCAGTGGAAACAGGTTCCTGGAAATAAATGCCATAAGTGTGTTGTTCCTGCTGTCATTCTCATATGTTTTTTCAGCCGGCTTACACTCGAGGAAAGTTCTTTTTTTTTATTTGGCCTTCAGCTTTCGGGTGTCGGCTTAAAATCATGGCCGGCCTAGATTAGAGTAAATACGGTAAACAAGAATGTATTCACCACTGTTAATAAAACAATCCTCCGCACTTTCCCAATGAAATGAGGTTTTTCAAGGCTCTCATCTTGTGTACGTTTTGTGAACTGCAAAAAAACTGCTAACACACCTACCACCTCCTACGAGATTTGGTTACAAGTAGCTTTACAGCATAGTGGTAGCAGTTTGCATTTCTTCCTTAACAACCAAGGAAGAGGTTAAAGCTCAGAGCATCCAAATAACCATTTGAGCATGCCTGCCTGATCAGCAACTGGCCACTGAGTTGCTGCCAGCGAGCACATGCATGCCAAGTGCTGAGAGCGGCAGCGCCATCTGTCAGCATTGACACTAACGACCTAAGCAGATGCTTTCACCACTTTTACTGCTGGTAACTTGGCTAACAAAACCATTTGTGTCATAAATTGGAACAAAGAGGGTAGCACTTACATGTTGTACACCTGGATGTGCTGGCCATGATGCCACACAATCCTCACAGTTGTTGTACTGGTAGCACGTGCGATTCCCCAGCCAATCAGCATCGCAGACTTTGCCTTGAGCCACTTCCAACGTTCCTCCACGATGGTGGATACAGCTGCATAAATAAATGTCCAAAGGAGCTAGTAAAAAGCATGGTCTTTAAATGTGATGTACCTTTGTTGGTGTGTTCAAATATAGATATAGCAATGTACCTGATCTTTACGAGTACACATAAGCTACTTTTGCATTAATTATCGCTCCACCCACTGCAAAGTTATTGTTTTGCTTTCATGCAACTGGTGCCTTATGAAAGCAGAGAGGCTAAGCTGGATACACCTTGATATTTCGCTGTAGAAAAATCCACGAAAAAAGGTAGGGACCTTCTCTTTCTTGCCCTTTTTGTTATTGCAATAGTTACCATGCAGGAGCTCTTCAAGACGCACAACTAGCCCAAATTTCATCTTAAGGAACAAAGTATTCTTGCACGATGTGCCAAAATAACATGAAGAACTAAGAATCTCTCAGAACTTATACATCAGCAAGGCCTATAATGTCTGCATGGCAATTCACTTCATTTCTTGCAATTTGTATAAGGCGGTAGAGGGCAAACTAAGATTATTTAGAAGCAGTACTATGCTGCTACAATACTGTAAAATGGTGCTGGAAAGATCTTTGGCCATATACACACTTTACACATCTCATGTGGTGTGATGCCAGGACATAGTCACATAAAACAAGTTCATATTGTGCTTCCTGAAAAAATTACAAGCCAAGAAATGTGGTTCTTAGCTGTCTATAGAAATGGCACATAAAATCCAAATGTTCCACAAAGTATCGACACTTGATGCATCCTGTGCTTTTTCTCGTTAATGCAAAGTTTAAGACTGCCCCGATTTTCAAAACTGAGCTGTTCTGTGTGACTGCAATAATACAATGGCTCAAAATTGAGGAGGAGGGCTCATTAAGTCAATTGTAGACAACCTAGAAGAAAGTAAACACAAAATTCCACTAGTGAACATTGAAGCCTCGACTTTATATGAACTGCACTGTTATGCCGTCCTTAAAATGACACTGAGGAGAAATTGAAGTTGGCTTGTATCGTTAGAATACCAGCTGCTGATCACAAAAACGCCACTCTTACTGAAAACAAAGCGCTTGTAAGGTAGAAAATTGCAAAAACCAAAATACAGGTATGGCTGCCACATGCCAATCTCACAAGTACAAGCGTGAATAGGACAAGAGACGCCATCTTGGAGGAATTTTCCTTACTCCACAATCACCACTAATCTCTGAGGCTGACAAAAAAAAGGTTGCACGATTCAATATCGAAGTAAGTTTTGTTTTGAAACTGATTGTGCACTTTTATCACACAGGGAAGGCAGGCAAAAGACAACCTGAATGTTGGAAGCAAAGAAAACCGATGCTTGGCGGCCAGGAGAGTTTCGATTTGTTATGGCGCTTCGCGTCTATGAGCTTTGCGTGCCCCGTGGTTTTGTTTTTGACGCGCCTCGATTTACAAGCGCCGAACAGCAGAGGAACTCCAAGTGCCGCTTCAAGTGCTAGTTAACCTTTGAAGGAGCCTGTTAAGGCTGGTCAGATGATCGCTATGGTCGATGAAAAACTATGATGACATGATGGTCGGTGATCATACAAGGCAGTTAGCAGTATAAAGAGCACTTGTGTCTTTGTATGCTTGCCCGGCGAAACGTTCCCGGCTGTGCCAGTCAACTTCGAACTACTTAATGGAAATCGTTTATTAGAGAAGGGAGACAAAATACAAGGCAGTTAAGAAAAAAAAAATTGCTGATGGCCTAGCTCTGTTAGGCCAGGATATGCGAAAGCGCGGAGACTTTTGCATCGAAAGAGTGCATTCACTAGATGCGCCTTTATTCACAATGAATGCTTGAGCCGTCGTGGCGGAGTGGTAGTGTCTCCGCCTCACACGCCGAAAGCCCTGGTTCAATTCCAAGCCTCGGCATGGGTTTTTTTTTTTTATTCAGTGAGTGTGCGGGGGCTTTAGTGGCTCCCATAGATGCCGCCACCGAATACGTCGGTTAGCAGTTTAGCGCAAGCTCTGTTAAGGCACGTTTATACTCCGGTGTAATGCGCACACGCACGCTGCACGGCGACCTCACGTCGGCCAAAGCGAGACCCTCTATACTCCAACTGCGCTCGACCGCCGACGCGTTCAGCGGCTTCGGCGCACTCTGACCGCACTGGCGGAGACTTGGAGCACGTCTCTATTTCGCGCCGAGTGTGCCAGCCACCGCTGGCCTGGCCAGACCGGTTCGGCTCCGCGGCGAGGTGCGCGTTGTGACCTCATGTGCCTCCTCGGAGCACCGCCTTGGCGAATCGCAAGTTCGCGACCAGTAAAGCTGTCGCTTTAAAAGAGATTTGGAACCTGCAGAGACCGTGACTCCGCTCTCTTCCAACTTGTTTGTTTGCGGCTCCTTTCAATAGCTTCGGCAGTTGGGCGGTGCTGTTGTCTTCGAGCTCTTGGCTAATTTAATCCATTCACAGTACACATCTGAAGGCACATGCAAGTGGGCGAGAGAACCCGATCCAGTGGACCTCGTACCTCTGGAAACGTGCGAAACCTGTTGAAGCGTCGTGCATCGGTTTTACTTTCAAGCCGCCAACTTTAAACGCGAGCACCCTTGAGCACCCATCCGTTTTTTGTGGCAAAAAAACAAAAAAAAACCAACAACCCGGCCCTTGCAACCGTGAGAAACCTCCTCGATGCCACCTGCTGCACCGTGCAACAGCACCTTTCAAGAAATCACAATCCATTGGCCCCAAAGCCTCGGCCAGCCTCCGATGAGTGCGACGTGCCGACTGAGTCCACGCCCCTCGTGACTCTCCGCGCTGGGGTTGATATTTAATTAGCAACGGCTGCTCACTGGGGAAGGAGGAAACGACCCGCCAGTGCCTAACCCAACCGTGCTCCCTCAATAGCATTGCACGCTTTGTGGAGCTGAGATCACTGAAATGCAGGCCGGAATTTTTGCGAGAACTTTGTTGGCGGGTTCGGGAACGAGATCCATCGTAAGGCTCCGGTGCAAACGTAAACGAAGCGACGGTAGCAACCCCCAATAGATGCCTTCAACATGCGGCGGCGGTAGCTTTTGTTTCGGCTGCTGCTAGACCACACCGTTAGCTGCCAGAAATCACGGAGTCTGCGTTTACGTCACGTTTCACGTCACTCCGTCCTGTGACGTCATAAGAGTGCGCCGAGTTTGTATGCGAGGGCGGGAAAAACTTTTTCAACTTCGAATCCAAATTTCTTTGAAATAAATGCATCTTTCGCTCCCGGACAAGCGGCAACAAAGTCATGAAATGCCAAACTATCAGATTTTACTAACAAAAAAAAAAATTGATAGAGTTCCCACTGTCCCTTTAAGCCCACTGACCAGCATCCCTTGAGCATGGCAACTAATGTGCAACTAATGTGCCCAACTGCAAGTGCTATAAGGAATGTAGTAAGTTAGAGAATGGCAACCAGCTGACATGGACACTTCTGCTAGCCATGGCATCAAGGCTGCCAGACCTGAGTCGAATGTGCCATACAATATGAGAATTCATGCAACACTATGCATTTAGACAGGACAGACAATTGTAACACTATCTCCTAATGATAAGGGTATAGTGGAATAAGAAATGTTTATGTGTGAATACATAAGCAGCAATACTGTGCAGTTTTAACTTTGCACTGGCAGACAACTTTCTCTGCCTATGAAGCATACAGCAATGCTACAACACAAGAATAGACCTGAAAGCTGAAAAAAGCAGCTTTGAATGCGGGCCTTTAGATCAGATGACCTGTGGTCTCCAATCTTGCATGAATGCTCACAATGACCACTAGAAGCTAAACAGTTCTGGTTGGACTAGTTGGTGCAACATACAATCAAAGGCTGTTTGTATTGAAATGCTAAATTTAGATATAGAGATACCAAGTTTTCGTAAATAAACTACCTTGCTTTAAAATAGCACAAGTCACTCTGATGTTTTAGAGGTGGAAAGGGGGAAGAAAGGGAAAGAATGTGAAAATGTAATCATTGCATGATTGGCTTTACATCAGATAAGGCATTAAAAAATGCGCCCTCACAACAGATAAGAATAATGCAGTGAAGTCTACATGAGAAAAGGAACAAAGGAAAGGCAGCATGGAAGAAAGAAAATAATGATACGGTATGTGAGGTTTAATTTCTTGAGGCTGTCTATGGGCTAAAAGGGATACTATGAGGGACACATCTGATGTATACCAGATAGGGTGATGAATGACTAGACCTAGAGCTAGTGTCCTGCATCACATCACAGCAAAGCCCCCCCCACACTGCTATTAACCTTGGTGGTACTGTCCGGGCACTGGAGTAGCAATGGGTGATGTTCCCCTGAGAGTCTTGAACTGAGCAGTATGAGCAGCCAACAGAGCGCAGGCACCCCAACCGGCTGTGTGAGAAGAGTCCACACAAGTCGCGGGGAAGAGTCACACGTTGCAGCCGCACCGACCTCCCACCCAGGACGTACAGCTTTCCCTGAAGAAGGGTCGCTGAGGCACCCACCAAGGCTGCTGGCTGATCGCCTACAAACTGCACGTCTGCAAAAAAGCATCTCTTGTGAGTGGGAAGAGATACAAAGAAATGAAAAGAACTGGTCGATACACAACGTGATCCTATTCATTTGAGCTCCAAGGAAACTGAAAATTTGTTAAAAAAAAGTGGAGCTTGAACTAAATTGCGTCCTTCAGAACATCAGCACAGACAGTCACCAACTTTCATGGTTTAGCACCTGGTAACCATACTGTGCATGTGAGAGTGTGTATAACCTTGAGAAGCAGGTACTGTTGGACCCTCAAAATGTGAGTTGTCTGAATATCATGAAGAGGTGGCAGTGAAATGTGCAGGCAGGCATACTTCAAACTGTGTACTTGTGACAGAATGTTTGATGGCATCAAATTTTTTTTTTTTTTTGTGGCACCGCAAGAAGTGGAGTTTTGCTACTTATCACCCCAGCTAAGGCGTAGAGTTTAAATAAAAATGTGCTGCCATTATCCAGTTTGGTCTCAAGCTTGTAATATCCAGATGCCTAGTTACTGAGCCATTTTTAACACTCTACGAGGGGGAACCGACATTGCTGAAGGAATGAGATATGTTAATGAAGTTTTGTTTAAGGATATACATTGCTTAATGCTCCCTGTCTCGAGACTCTGAAAGGCAAAATGCACTTCCTGTGACTGTGTAATAATGAGAGCAGTCAGCATTTTGCAGTTTTCAACAGTTAACAGTCATGACCACAACTAGCGACAGTCGTGACTTGCCAGTGCTCTTGATGCCTAGGGTGTGTGAATTGAGAAATTTCAGCTGGAAACTAAATTGATTCAAACAGTGCGATAAAAAATGTAGAATTTGAATTGTATTTTAAAACTGAAAGTTGTACATGGTGTGCTTAAAACAAACCAAAATAAATTGCTTATGCTACAAAAGATCCCCAGTCATTTCTTATTTAGTGGAAAATTGATTAGATAAATTACCCATAACACAACATTTTTCACTTCGTCAGGGCTCCTGTGCATATTTCACCCTGGATTCCTTTGTTTTTTTTGTCCAGCTGCTCTCACAACATACTTGGTTTACTGTAGTAAATGACTCATAGTGGTGTGTGGTAAAACAAGAGTACAGGCATGCCTCACAATTCTTGTAGCAGTAAGCTGCAGTTGCAAACTCATTCAGAAGCACAAGCAGCCCCATCATTTTAAAGGAGAAAAAAGTAATTCTACAGTTAAAGGTCCTACATAGCACAAAAACATAAGGAGTCATACTCCTACTTTTACAAGTTACTATGATGTGGCAGACAGAGAGGTTTGTACAGTGGTTTGAAAATGTGTGAAATGAAAAACAGACTACAATGGTGCGCTCGAGCACACAAATCCCACATTGGTATCGCTACAGCAAATTTCTCACGCTGACTACAGCAGTTTTGTGATGCTACCCACGCTTACATGAGTGCACAAAATGAATAGCCTACTAAACATGCTGCAGTGTGGCTGAGCTTTCCGAAAAATGTCACACAACCCAACAGCCAGTTATGTTAACTTTTAGGTTTGGCATTTGTACATACTTTTAATAATCACTTCCAAGTAAAATGAAAATAACAATTACACGCATGATTTTGGAATGTAAAATAGGCCATTGTAGTGCTCACAGAACTTTTAACTTTCTCACGGTGCCTTCTATGCTCAGGGGTGGCTGCAGTCAGCCAAAGGCGAAAGCATGCATCATGAGTGCCAAACACAATGGCAACACACAAGACAATGGTGTATTAGGCAGGAAGAATGGGTAGACGCTGCAGGTAGACACCCTACCACTGACAGTACCATGCGCCAAATCCTTGCAGCAGAAAAGAAAAAGTAAACAATGCCTTTGGGTGGAGTGCCATAGGCCTAGTATCATGACATTGCAGATTTTAAATTTTGGTCACATTGATCTCAAAGCTCGTTTAAATATCTAAAAATTCAAAGCTTCAATACCAGATATTCAAAAATCAAACCAAATTATGTAACTCATTATTAAAATCGAATTCAAAATTCAAATATTTGCACATACCTGCTAAACCTCCCTACATAGCTCCGTGGTGGCTACTAAGATACTGCAATTAGTTCGACTAAAGAATTTCATTTAGCATGCCTTATTAGATTTAACAGCTGCATCTTGAAGAATTCAAATTGACGAACTTAAACTCAAGTGTAAGATCAAATTACCGGTCAATTTGAATGAGGTGAATTCAAATTATTGAGACTCCACCACATACATTTTCTTCTGTCACCGAAATTGCGGAATTTTGCTTTAACAGAGGAATTTGAGCTTGATGTGCTTAGTAGGAGAAGCTGCTTTATGAAAATGACTTCAAAGTTTAAACCAGCAGCACATTAAACATCCTTTGAGTCAAGAAACAAGATGTTAAAGATTACCATATCAAGCAATCACAAAACTTTTGAGAAACATCACATACATACCATAAGTTACATGTTAATATTACAGCCATAAACAATCGATCCCGGATATATCCAACCTGATTATATCAAATTATTGTTTATATCAAGCAGTCAAAACATCTTGAAAATACCATGCAAAAGTATAGCACTACTGTTCACGTTTATCAAACTCCCGCTCAACAGCACACTGAATATATCGAACTGCACGCCATACTCTTCCAAGTAGTGCTTCCCCTAACGGCACACCCGCAATCACTTTTTGTGCACTGACCCGTGTTGGCAGCACAGCCTTGGGCACCTACTGGCCACAGTAGCCATGATGTGAATACGTTGTAAAACTGCTGACAAGGGGAACATGGGGCATGGCTGTGCATAGACTTCGGTTCAGTGTAAGATGCAAAATGACACCGCTCTCGAACGGGGAAGCCGGTGTTCCCCATACTGGTTGTTGTGCAGTGAAGTCAATCTAGTTGACTGAAGGCTAGTGGCATGTGTGGTTATTGCATGGCCTACTTCGCTGCTGAAAGGCACTGCAGAAATCAACTGTCCCTTAATTTTAATGAGATACCATGTTTATGGTGTACCAGTAACAGCATCAGATCTGTTCTGATAGGAGATGGCTACTCCCAAAGCACCGCGCGCTAGGCCTAGCGACACTAGTAAGCAGTGTGTTTCCAGTTGTAACCAGAGGCTATGTTCCAGTACGCCGGCAGGAGGCATGTCGCTGCAGCAAGTATCTCGGTAGCATGGGTTCACCACATTCATGCTTCTAGGTTACACATAACCTTATCTACTGCCATGTTCTATAATCGAATTATCAATATATAAAACTTTTTTGCGATCCTCTTCTAGCTCGAGATATCCATGGCAGACTGTACAGCATTACGATATATATAGAATAATATTACAGCCATTACAGCTCAGTGGTGGCCTAATTGTTCCAGCATCCGCCTTGTATGCAGGAGGTGCGGGGTTCGATCCCCACTGCTTTTGGATACCCACCAGTTTCCAATGGGTACAAGCTTTCCCCTGGCTTAGTGCTCGGTCTTCTGGAGTGAAATGTGCAGAAAAATCGGTCTTTAACCTCACCTTGTGTAACGAAAACACCTTGTGTCATGGTGCTCTTAAGCAAAAGCTGCTCTTACATCATTAAAATTCATCATTATCATTACATATATCTCATACACAGTGTCAATCTCATTGTTGTTGAACCAAGTTTAATAGAGCAGGGGTCATGTATGGTCAAAGAAGGCCACAGAATGGTTAATGTTTAACAAATAAGAACAACAGCGCAACTTTAGCCACTGTAAACCTCCTGAAATACAAAAAGGCCCACTGGTAAGGAAAGAAGATGAATGAACCAACTTTTTTTTAAATAATGATTGCGTGAAATAAATGGTGTGTTGCATGTTTAGTAAGGACTGGCTCTGGGTGAATTGTCAAAAACTAGAATTCAGCCACAACATTAACCCTTTCACATGTTGCTCACCATTTCTGCAGGGCTTGCCATATACTGCTATACCGCATATACCATATACTGCTGTGTACAAGTCGATTCTGAATATAAGTCAACCGCCCAACTCGCCAACCTTGCTGGCCAAAAAAAGTTGACTCCAAATATAAGTCGATGCAGACAACCCCCATTTCTGTACACTTGGTTTATGGGGTTTAACGTCCCAAAAGTGACTGAGTGACTCGGGCTATGAAGGAAGCCAGTATATCGCAGAGTACACGGACCTCTAGCATTCTGCCTCCATCAAAATGTGACTACTGCAGCCGGCACTGAACCCGTGTCTTTTGGGTTAGTAACTGAGCACCATAACTACAGAGCCACTACAGTGGCTCGCCACGCAATTTGTTACTTAGTTTCCAGTGAGACGGCATCATGACGCGTGTGCAGCTTAAAGCAATAAATGTGTAATGATGCGATAGTAGGGCTAGCAGTCACAGGAAAATGGCGATCAAATGATAAAACAGTGCCTCATTCTGCCTTCCATGGCTGACAAGCAGCAAACCGAACTGTCAATGATTTTGTACAGTTTCGGATTCCATCGTTATGTGCACTCTGAGGCCTCATGCTCTGGGGCTTCCCCATACTCAAGAAGCTAGCAAAAGTTTGTTCTCATGCTGCTATTTACCGCTCGTCCTGGAAGCCAATTGCCAGCGCGAGCGAACCGGTAAACTGGTAGCAATTAAAATTTTCACTCGCGAAACCGAACTGCATGCATATTAATTTTTTTTTTACACATAGCTATATACCGTAAAATTCCAAGCAAGCGCCCCCGCCCCCGCAAGTCGAAATTACTTGCAGAGAAGTGGGGGGGACGCTATACCGGAACGGCACCAAAATTCAAGATGGCGCAGCGAAGTTCGTCGCCTGGCGCGACCGCGGGCAGTGCCATTGCCTAAAGCTCACTACTAACGCAAGCTTGCTTTGTCGCTGCTAGTGCATAGCAGGCGGCCTTTCTGATAATATGGCTACTTTCAAGTAGGGGTGTGCGAATATCGAAATTTTCGAATACGAATCGAATACAAATATGAAGAAAAAATGGCTTCGAATATCGAATCGAATATCTGGTCAGCACAGAAAATAAAATCAGGAATGATAAACAAGCAAAAATTGTTGCTCATATTTTTTTCAAAATAGTGTATGGCCTTTGCAGCTGAAATAAACAAAACTAGACTGCCTGAGCACCGTAGAAAAAAAAAAACATGATGTGTGCAAAAATATATACTACTTAATTGAACTGCATAACAGTATCCAACCTGTAATGTGGTCAGGCAAAATGCAATCTATAACAAGACAAGACTGGAAGCAAACATAACATGATGGCTAGTAAAACCTCATTAATTTGGAGTTCAAAGGAACGACAGAAATGGAAGACATCGTGAAAGTAAGCGAGATGGGAGCGCGCATTGACGTCGGAATGAAAAGACTGCTTCTAAAAAAGGAAAAAAAATGACGAGCAACGTGTCAATCAGTGTCTGAAAGCGACACGATGCTGAGATTGGACTACAGGCGAATGCGGGGGCCGACAATTGCCATTGCAACGGGCAGGCGAGTGGCCAAGCTCAGAAACCAAAACTACCGCGGCCAGGTTATTTTGTTGACCTAGTGACAGGGGCCCTCCGAACGTTGTCACGCCTGTCGTTAGGCCCATTTAAGAGGTGCATGGGTTGCAGAGCACCATGCAATACGCGGGATTTTAACAGGATCGCTTGCCCTGTTGCGACACCTCGACTCGCCCCTTTGGGAGCCTCACGCGAAATTCCGCAAGTAGGCTTTCCCGCATAGCATAGTTGACCAAAACAAGATGGCGGTGGTCACGCTCAAAGAGTTAAGAGGGTTCTTCAGTGACAGTGTCCATAGGAAATACATGGGAACTGTCAGAAGCTGTAGCGTGTCTAAAAATGGCTCGATTTTCATGTGGCAGCATTTTCTTTAATGAATGGAGGAAAAGTTGCAGACAGATATTATTTTTTAAGTTTCATTTTTTACAAATCAGAGGTAAATATCAAGAAATTAAAAAGTAGGCTAATTAAGCTTAACTAAGTAATTGACTTTTAAAAACGAAAAAAATACTACAGACTAGGTCACATGACCCTAAACAACCTTCAGTTGGTTTCATGCAATTAGTACATTCAGTGTTTTTTAAAAGCTTGGTTACATTTAGCTGGGACCAGCCCCCCCCCCCCTGGTGTATATATATTACCGTATAAAAGCCTGTAAGGGCTGCACCCATGTACAGGCTGCACCCAGTTTTCCCGAAAGAAATATTAAAAAAAAAAATTAGCCCTGTAAGGGCCGCACCCTAACTTTACAGGATCTACACGTGAATAGCCTTCCAAATACACGCTCCGGGCGTGCTTACTTGATCGCGAAGGCCACACATGTACACAGGAGCTTCCAGGTGCTGCCCATGGATGGCGCCCGAGGCCGCGGGTCGTCATCATCATTGTCTACTTTTCCCTCCGCCGCGAGCTCCCGCTATCCATATCAGCATCAGTATCGGCACCAGCTACAGCTTTTTGTGGCTGTCAAAGGCACGGGAGTTGTGGTAGCGTGGTAGTTCACTGTAGTTGTGGCTTTCATGTGCTGCCGCCTAGCATTGCAACTTTAGCAAGATGGGCAAGCACCTCAATAACCAAGCAGCTGGGAGTTTGCTCTCGGACACGGCAAGCGTGCAGCCAGCAGGACATTTGGCGTTGATCAGCAGTGTGTCCGACGATGACGCAACCAAAAGGATGCATTCAGAAGCACAAGCTGCAGAATGTGTGCTTTCCAAGGCAAGCCATGCTAGTTTCCCGAACTGGAAGAAGAGCTGCTCTGCTATGTGATAAAAGTGCTGAACAACAGCTACGCATTAACAATGGACATGCTATGCAACTTCTTGTGGGATGAGCATACACCAGAGCACAGCACCAGCACCGAGTTGGAAGACTCCGCGAGTGACGACTGAACGCAGAATAAATGCCGTTCATTCTCTGATTGGTGTGTTTTTACTTAAAATTGTTTTTTTTGCATATCGCATATATCGGCCGCACCCCGAAAACTGTCCCTTGAATCTGGAAGAAAAAGTGCGGCCCTTACATGCGTTTATACGATATATTATATTATTAATTATATATCCAAGCTCTCAATATGCTCTCAATCAAAAAACAGTCTGAAAAAATTTGGAGGACGCTTAAGCTTCATCTTTAAGAGTGAGAGGCGACAGCCTGTCCCCCATTCGGCGCTACGCCTGGCCCCTTGGACAATTTAAGGAAAGGACGCCTGTCTCACATATCTGGGGAACACCCGAACCAGGCCATAAGGGAAAGAAAATGAAAAGAAAACTGTTTTTAAGGAAATGAAATGAAGCCTGTCTCACAGCCTGTCTCACAATTCTCACTGCACACCCCTACCTACCAAGCCTTAAGGGAAGGAAAATCCCTTCCCTTATGGCGCGCTTCAGGTGTCCACCGAGATGTGACATATACTGTGCCATTTTTCGCTCATGGCCAACACTGGGACACGGGCCCTTAACGCTGTCACGTTAAAACAGTCTCAAAGCCTCACTGATATTGGCCGGCCCAGGCTGTGGTCAGGGATTCGTTAGGGATTGGTCACGGCTGACGAATAAGAGTGGGGCTTTGACATTGTTTTGAGACGGTTTTCACATTGAGACCAATCTGTAGTTTGACTCCTGGACTACTACTGAATAAAATACAGTTTCAGTTCTCATGTTGGGCCAAACTAATTTAGAAAAATTTCAGTCTTTGTCAACGGCAGTGTCGAGTATCTAATCAATAGATGTTCCAGCCATATCCAAAAGGCCAGGTAATTGTTAACCATGAAAGAAATGAAGAACGTGCAGTTATTGCAGGTGAAAAATGCCACAAATCATGCAACACAGAAAAAGGAATAGTGATGACAATAATTATTGACAAAATGCACAGAAAACAAAGCCTCAAAACTGCAAATTACTTCTCACAATGGACCTTGCAATTAGAGACATCGCAACTCAAAACTGTTCCAGGGCCCGCACAATCTGTTTACATCGCTTAAAATGACTTGTCACGTCATCACATCAATACAAACGTGCATGCGGCAAGAAATATTTTTGCATTCAATTGGGCCCCGACTCAAGTGGATCTAACCAAATGACAATGTGCTTACAAGGCCCATCAAGTGGGATCCAGTGATTGCAGCTGAAGTCATAGGCAAATGGTTCCAAAATAGCTTCTCCAGAGCCATTACGGCCTCCAAGAATAAACAGCGAGTTTTCGGTCGAGGCTGAAGCATGGAAGTAGCGGGGTGATATCTAGGAAAGAGAAAATAAAACATTACAAAACAGTTTCAGGACAAGTAATGAAATATAATAACATCAAGCTCCTGCATATAATCTGTAAATAAAATTTAAGAGAATAAGTTTCACTCATATTATTGTAATGCGAAGATTTGCATACAGCAGACTGGGTTGCCTTACCACAGACTCATTGTAAAAAAAATCTACTTAATATGAACTGCCTTGCGTGTGATTTTTGGCGAATACAGACTTTATCAGCAAATGTGAACCACTGTGACTTTGTGTCATAGTACTCAAAGTATTTGTGCAGCAAAGGAAAAAAAAGCTTCATAGCACTGAGACAGAAATACTGTATATTGCCACATACAAGTTAACGTTTTTTTCGAGAAGCGGCCATCTGAAATTGGGGGGTAGACATATACGTGGAGCTGGCCTATCTGAACAAATATTACAACCCAGAATCTTCTGTTGAGCCCAGAGGCATGACCACTGGCTACAAGCAACTAGAGGACCCTTAAAACATCCATTAAGGGGGGAAGAGGGTCTTAGAAAAAAATTCTTATTAAGTCACAATTCTGAAATCTTCGGGGAACATGTACCTTTGCGTGCTGATTCCAAATATAGAATTTAATTTAATGTACAACAAGTCCTTGAGGACTTGATGAAATATGTTATGTAACTTTTTGTGGAGAGTTTTTAAGAAATCCTGCTGCAGGGAACTTGCTAGAATGCATGCCATTGGTTTCTCTTGATATTAAGCTATGCAATAAAGCTAGAACTATCATCCTGCCTGTCATAGAAGTTGAGTTATAGAATTTTGAAGTTGTCACTTCAGAAACAGGAAGACAAATTTTTCTTCCCGTTTGTGAAGTACGAAGTTCAAAACCCTGTAACTCAACTTCTGTGATAGGCAGGATAATAATTTTACCCTTATTGCATAGCTTGTTGCCAAGACAAGCGGACAGCATACATTCTAGCAAGTTCCCTGCAACAAAATTTCGTTAAAGCTCTCCACAAAAAGTTACATAACATATTGCATCAAGTCCTCAAGGACTTGTTGTACATTAAATTAAGTTCCATATTTGGAATCAGCATGCAAAAATACATGTTCCCTGAAGATTTCTTAATTGGGACTTCATTAATAAAAATTTTTGTTCTAAGACCAGCTTCCCCCCTTAAATGAGCCAATTCTTTTTATCTTTGTGGGCATCTTTTTGCTTACTCTAGAGTAAGCTGGATTGGCACGGTCATCAGGTGGCAAGCGGGACCATCGACGGCTTGGCATGTGCAACACATACAGGTGGTCTGAAACCAGTGGGCGATCCACTGAGTACACAATGCCTCCAAACACGTATATACTTTGTGTTGGCTGGTGGTAGTTGCTGGTATGCCCGTACACACCTGCAACAAGAAAGCACAGGGCAAAATTTAGAAAAAATTATTTCACCTCCTCCAGCAGAGCTCAAAGGCAAAACTGTTTTGCCACTGCACTCTTCTGCATGTTAATTTCAAACAGCTTGTAAAGTGAGTATGAAAAGAGGAACAAGCAATCACACTTACTCCTAAATAAAACCACAAAACTAATTCAATTTTCTGGGATTTTGATAGTTCATACAATAGCACACAAGTGCTTGCACAAAACCTCCCCAAAATTTAGAAGTGTCATAAGTGCTTCTTATTAGTAAGTTTATTTTTCAGCAGTTATGCTGAATTCTGTAACAACCTATGAAGGTTGAAACTTTTATATAATAAGTGCATGGCAACAGACCTAGAATTTTATCAAGATTCACCTTTTATGACTCATGTTATACCTTAACACAGAAAGCGAACACTAAAATTCAAGCAGCAGCGCTGTAAATTTGTAAATATGCACCCTTGACCAACAAAAATGCAACTTCATTTTTAAATGAGCTCATTTACAAGGAATAGGAAAATATGATTTAATCTGAAAGCTGTACCAACCTGTAACTGTCTAACAAGAAATAAGTAGAGGTGTGTGAATATCGCATTTTTGCTTGTAGAGCAAATACAGATATAATAAAAACTGGTTTAGAATAGAATATTTTATAATAGTTTCGAATGCTGAAGACAAACCACTGGTTGTGGAATGTTGTGCAATGACACGTAGCCCGCTTAGCCCTCGCGTATCGGTTTTGCCGGATTTCAAGTACTGTGAAGAGCCGAAACACTGTCGCGAACTGAAGGCATGAAAACGAAACCACGCTGTTGGATGTCCTAGTGCCTAGGCTGTACTAGATGTAGTGCGATTACGCAGGCTGGCATCGAGCCTGATATTTCTCTCATATGCTTTTTTCTCATCCTTTGTGGCCTAACATATGCAGTTTCTAGATTATAACCAATGAAAAGTGGGAACAATCAAAGTGGTCGCTGCAAAGCAACCACAGCACCACATGCTGTCTGCAACTTCGCCCCTTCAAATGGGCCACTTGCATGAGCACCATGTCTCTTATCATAATGATCTACAACGAGAGGATCGCTGGCAGTCAGGTTCACAGCCAGTTTTTGACTGCATAGTGGCACAATACAATATTGCGTTGCGTGGTGCTGCACTTTGTTTTCTGACCTGCGAGCTTGCAGTGGCGGCGCTGCAGCGGCACTCAAAGGCCATCAACACATCTAGAATTACCACTCGCGGGCTTTTACCACATGGTGGCAGTCGATTCTATGAGGAAAGAGCAAGTTAACTAGTGTCATAACTGAAAGAGACTGCCATCTCTCGCTGTTTCGCCATGAGTTAAGATGAACAATAAATTCTAAATTTATTAACGTCTAGAAGGTTCAAATGGTTTGACTACAGAAAGTGCAGTGCAAGTTGACTACAGGCAGTTCGGTGCAAATAAAATAGCAAATACTACTCGAACAGCCCTAGAAATAACACATTAAACAATCATCACTGCAAAATTATTGTTTATGCTTTGCACTGTCATGATTGCACCGCACGCAAAAAGAGACACGATACAACAGAATCATCATCACGATGCTTCCCACCATCGTTGGCTGCCTGCCTCTCGTGCTTCCAGCCTTGTTACCACAAATTAGGCAGACTTTCTAGAACCACTGCATGCTACCTGTAAACCTTGGTAATTGGCAGAACTATTGGCAGAACATGTCAGCTTACAAGCCCAGTGGCATCTCACAGGAAAAGAAACAGGAGGAATAAATTTATTCAGCAATAAGCACCAAAATTTTTGAAGTGAAAAGCTTCACTACGACAGCTTTTCGAACCGTCCACGGTGCCGCAAATTTGACCTTGAATGCAGGTAGAGGTCAAACTATGAGCATAACTGGTGGTAGTCACGTTCAACACATGAGTCAGCTACAGCAGCGACACCAGCGGCTGTTACACCAACTATCTCGACTTTGACTTTTACCTTTGACCTTCGATCAAGCGGGAAAGTGTCTGCAGGCACGCAGGTCATGAAAGTGGGTTCTCCATATGCATTCAGGGGAACGCTTGTTGTGACTGATGGAGATAGTTGGCTGCAAGTTTGACCTTGAATGTAGCTAGAGGCCAAAAAAGGAAATGAGGCCTGTCTCACATATCTTGGTGGACACCCTAACCGCCCCAGTAAGGGAAGGAAAATGAAATTAAAATTGGTTTTAAGGAAAGGAAAATTATGCCTGTCTCACATATCTCTGTGGCCTGTAAGGGAAGGAAAGTGAAATTGAAAATTGGTAGTTGGGGGAAAGGAAATGGCACAGTATCTGTCTCACATCTGGGTGGACACCTGAACCACACAGCACTGCAAGGGAAGGGATAAAGGAGGGACTGAGAGAAGAAAGGAAGAAAGAGGTACCATAGTAGTGGAGGGCTCCAGAATAAATTCGACCACCTGGGAATCTTTAATGTGCACTGACATCCCACAACACATGTGTTTCCCCTCCATCCAAGACCGCGTGTTTCGCCTCCACCCAAGCAACTACTGGGGTCGGGTTTGAACCTGGGTACTCCAGATCAGTAGCGCAGCGCCCTAACCACTGAGCCACCACAGCGGGTCTCACATTGCGCCAATTCCTTTCTCCAAAAAACCAATTTCTTCTTCAATTTGGCTTTCTGAAGTTATCTGCAGGGTTTGCATCATTTGGAACCAGATTTGGTCCCATGTTTCCGCATACAACGAGCAATAATACAGTTGTAGATATCACCGAAGCTATATTAAATATATACTGTCTTGTGTGAGCGCCAGGCGCTCGACCATAAATGTAGACAGGGAGATGCAGCTTTTCGCTTTAGACCAGGGTTAACCAGAGCTAACCACTAGCAAATTTTTAAATATCTCCATAGATTTGAGACTGGAAACCCAGCTGCAAGCAGTTACTGGGATGTGAGATGGTTTCACAAGCCTCACCTTCAATGTAGGCCATATTGCCGCACTTAGTTTAGCCATCACGCTACCGGCTCCCCCGTGCGGTCTGTCTTCGACCTTTGTTGTGCGCCGGACTTCGTCCTCTTCTGCTCGGTGCTAGGCCCTGCCGGCTACGCTCTGCGCAGTGTGCTCACCAGGTACTGTTCTGCCAGGGATTGAACGTCCTACCGGCGTCCGTGACATTTTTGGTGGAGATGCTGGGTAAGATCTATGTACGAAGAGGTCCCAGGAACCTCCAGCGCTCAGCCACACCCCCTGGACACGACACCTGTCCACAAGTCAAGCCGCCGCTTGAAAGGCTTAGCTCCCGAGTACAATCCCCTCGCCGCGCCATCCCGCAAGATGACCTCTACGGTGGCCAGCCAGACCTTCCAGCAAACTGTGAGTTCGCCACCGCTGCTTCTTCATTCGCCTCGTACGCCCGCGCCGTTTCATGGTGACTAGTTTGAAGATGTGGAGGACTGGTTGGACGGGTATGACAGGGTCTCTGAATTTAATCTGTGGGACGAGGACCGCAAGCTTCGGAACGTCTACTTTGCCCTCCAGGACGCCGCCAAGACGTGGTTCGAAAACCACGAGTCCGCCATCCACACCTGGCAAGACTTCCGGCGCCAGTTGCTGGATACGTTCAGCAGCAACGAGCGGAGGGAGCGTGCTGAATTGGCCCTGCAATCGAGAGCGCAGCAGCCAAACGAGAGCGTGGCGATGTTCGTGGAGGACATGACCCGGCTTTTCAACCGCGCTGATCCTTCGATGTCGGAAGCCAAGAAGGTGCGCCATTTGATGCGGGGCGTCAAGGAGCAATTGTTCGCTGGGCTCGTGCGCGATCCTCCGGCTACAGTCGCCGATTTTGCAAAGGAGGCGGCAGGCATAGAGCGCGCCCTGCAGCAGCGGTTTGCGCACTACGGCCGTTCCTCAAGCATCACTGCTGTGGAGTGCCACATGCCGAGGCCCGGGGATGAGAACACCTCCCTCCGAGAGCTCATCAGGAGCATCGTTCGCGAAGAGCTGCAGAAGCTTCGCTCTGTGGAGCAGCCTCCTAGTGTCACCGCCATCTCGGAGGCTGTCCGTGACGAGATACGCCGCACGGTGCAGCCCACTCCACCGCCGCCACCGCCCTATGTGATGACATACAGCGAGACATTGCGAAGTCCTGCGCCACCACCGCCGGCGTTCTACTCTCCTGCCCCTACTGCGCCGTCCCACCGATTCCCGCATACGACAGCGCTGCCAGACGACCGCCCACCCGTCACGAAGGGAAACATGTGGCGAACGCCGAACAACAGGCCCCTGTGCTTCCATTGCGGCGAAGCAGGCCACATCCGTCGTCACTGCCCGTACCGCCGGATTGGCCTGCGCGGCTTTTCGCCCGACGCACCCCTGCCGCGCTATGGTGAACGACCCCGCGAGATCGATCAGTACCTAGCGGCCAACGTCCCACCTGTACCCACTGCCCAACGTCAGTCCAGGTCACCGTCGCCTCGACGGTTTTCTTCACCAGTTCGCCAGTCCTACGTCCGGCAGTCCTCCAGCCCGCGCCGGGAAAACTGAGGACGGCGACCCCCGGAGGTAGGGCCGCCGTCACCGGACATAATGACGAACATCCTCCGCTCACCGACGTTAGCATGCGACCCGACCTCCGACCCCACGCCGCGACGACCTTTCGACGCCCAGAGACGCCTTCTTCGCTTGACGCCTCAATTGGACAATCTGAACGACCCTTAAGTCCGACGACTTTTCGACGAACGGAGACGCCTCCGCTTGACGTCCCAACCCGACCGCGAGAACGATCCCCTAGTCCGACCTCCCTCACACAGCGTTTTTCTGACGGTGACCAAGCTTCGGCTGAAATCTCGGTCATCGTTGATGGCCGCCGCGTGACTGCTCTCGTAGATACCGGCGCCGATTTCTCCGTCATGAGTCGTGGTCTGACGCTTGTCCTGAGGAAAGTACTGACACCTTGGCCTGGAACACACATCCGGACAGCTGGAGGCCATCTGGTGACACCGCTTGGCGTCTGCACCGCTAGAATGGAGATTCGTGGTGTCACCTTCACTGCCTGCTTCGCTGTGTTGGCTCATTGCTCGAAGGACCTCATCCTTGGGTTAGATTTTCTTCGGGAACACGGTGCGATAATCAACCTTCGCGAACTTGTCGTGACGTTCTCACCTCATTGTGCCATAGCCGACAGCAGCGAGCGCGACAGGCCTGTTTTTCGCGTGTTTGATGACAATGTCATGCTACCACCACGCTCCAGTTTGTTTATTACGGTGGAATGCTCCAACCCACGCACTCCTCACGGGGTTGCGGAAGGTAACCTGTCGTTACTGCTGAGTCAACAAGTCTGCGTTGCGCGGGGTGTTACTTCCCTCCGCGGACTGCGAACACAGCTTTTTGTTACGAACTTTAGCGCCGAATACCGCCACTTGCCGCAAGCAACCGCCATAGTCTATTTCGATGAAATTAGTGACTCAGTCTCCCACTGCGCCTGCTCCCTCAACGATACCCATGCATCGACGTCTGACGCCCCCGTTATGACTGACGTGAACCCCGACCTAACCGCCGATCAGAAACACCGCCTCCACATGATCCTCGACTCTTTTCGTGACTGCTTTGCGACCACTTCTAAAGTTCGACAAACATCAGTCCCTAAACACCGCATTGTAGTGGATGAAGGCGAGAGGCCTATACAACACCACCCCTATCGAGTGTCTGCGAAAGAACGGGAGGTGATTCGGAGGCAGGTTGAGGAAATGCTCCGCGACGAGGTTATCCAGCCGTCAACAAGCCCGTAGGCTTCGCCCGTTGTGCTGGTCGCCAAGAAGGATGGCACTCTCCGATTCTGCGTCGACTATCGCTATTTATACCTCCTCAATGAGCATAGCTCTGCATGACTGATAGCACTGACTGATCCAACATGTATTTCACAGCGGAGAAGGAAAAAAAAAAGTCAGCATGCAGTCAATGCTTACTGCAATGAATCCAGATACAACAGACGTAATAATATCCAGACGTAATAATCCAGACGTAATAATAGTATCACTATGGTGCGCACACATTTTAAAGCGAGAAAGCTTTCAATGGCTCATGCTCGCAGTGTCCGTCCGTCCGTCCGTGACACTCTTCAACTTGATAAGAAAAAAAATTTTTGTGCATGATGGGATTCGAACCACTATCCTTCTGTTTCGTAGCTGAGTGTGCTAACGACTACGCTACTTCCTGCCAACGCACATGTACAACCTTCGTCCGTACAGTTCGAGACTGGTTTTCTTCCCTAGAAATGGTTCCCCAAAACAAATGTTGGTGCGTATGTGTAGCGCCATCTTTTCAGGCTAACCTGAGCAATTTATGTTAATTCTTGTGGCAGCCGCTAGATGGCGATGCATATAGAAAAAATACATTGTCATTAGTCGTCTGCGCATACTACTGTGAGTGAATGTGGAGAGATGGGCGTCCACCTCGAACAGCGTGTAAACATAAAATTCTCTGTGAAGCTTGGCAAGACAGCCACACAGACGTATGAGCTTTTTCGTGACGCTTACGGCAAAGACACATTATAGCGGGCGCGAGTTTTCGAGTGGCACAAAAGGTTTGTTTTGAGGAGAACGTCGGTGGAAGACGACACAAGGAAGGGCGCCCTTCAACCTCACGGAATGAAAACAACATGGCTCGGATCAGGAAAATCATACAGCAACACCACACCATTAAAGCCCGCATGCTACCAGATGCTCTCGACATTAGTACGACAACATGCTACCAAATTTTGCGTGAGAACTTGGGGAAACAAAAGCTGAATGCCAGACATGTGCCGCACTCCCTCACACAGGACCAGAAGGACATGCGGGCATCAGTGAGCGCTGATTTGCTCTCTGAGGCAGAGAAGGGTGCTGCATTCGTCGACAGCATCATTGCTAAAGACGAAAAATGGTGTTTTCAATACAATACTCAAATAAAGAGCCAGAGCGCTGAATGGCCATCCACAAGCTCTCTGGCGTCGAGAAAGGTGCGGCGACAGAAGAACAAAACAAAGTCGATGCTGATAGTTTTTTCGACGCGAGTGGTGTCATACGCCATGAGTTCGTCCCACAAGGGCAGACAGCGAATCAGGAGTTTTATATTTGTGTGCTCCAGCACATGCGTGATGTACTGCGACGCCGTCGCCCTAATGGGCATCTGGACAATGGAGCCTTCTCCACGATAACGCAAGGCTGCACATTGCTGCATTTCTCGCCAAGCACAGCATCACCGTACTTCCCCATCCGCCATACTCGCCTGGCCTCTCCCCATGCAATTTTTTCCTGTTTCCTCGTGTGAGGAGAGCCCTAAAAGTTCGCTGGATGGGGAGCGTGGAGGCCATTCAAGACGCCATGACAAAGAAGCTGACAGCCCTGCCAAAAGAAGCGTTTTCCAACTGTTTCCAAGACCTCAAGAAGCGTTGGAAGCTGTGTATAGACTGCAAGAGAGACTATTTCGAAGGGGTGCTGCACAAATTATTTCAATGTCAAGCACATTTTTTTCAATGGACTCAGTCTCGGAACTTTACGGACAAAGGTTGTAGTTTTCCTTGTCTAGGACGCTGGAGAGTGTTTCCAGAAAGGCGTCGAATCAGATGGATGCCTCCCAAATGCCCTCCAGTGTCTCCAGCATTTAAGATTCACAAACAATTGTGTACTTAATTAACATCTTAACCATACGTCAGTGACACAAGCAGCAACACTGCGCTAAAGGCTTTTGCCTCACCGCACTTTAGGTCAACAAAGTAGCCCCTGAATATTTTAATACTATTGCTGAACGGGCAAGTCTGTTATACATTCTTGAGGGTAACAGCGCAAAAGACGGGGATGAAAGAGGGAGTAACACAGGCTCGTCATGTGTTTTTTCCTTTTTTATTTCCATCGTTTGTGCTGTTTCCCTCAAGAATGCATTCTAAGTCCAGTGCGTTTCGGTTTATTTCGGCTTTAACAGACCCCATTATAACCGATTATTGACTACAGTGGACTGAATCTGGGGCAAAAATTGGTCCAGAGTAACTTTTACAGCGGACATTTGTGATGTGTTACAACTCATCACCAAGGAAGCCTTCACAATGGAGCCCACTCCCCTGTCATGCAAGGAGCCCTAACAGAAGTGTGAACTTCACGATACGATGAAGGTAACAATGAACATGGCGAACCCGAGGTTAAACTGAGCTCACATGATGATATTCAGCACATCGAAGGTGTAAAAGTATAATTCCCAATGCAGCAAGACGACCGCTCTGTTGAAGTTCTGCAGCTTATATAAATGCACTGAAAAGTAACTGCAGGTTCACTTAAAATGATCATGGTAGTCCTTCATCACTTAAGTTGTATGGCATAAGACACATTTTTGTGAAAGTGAGTTTGCACAATGCCATTCAGCACACTGAGACAATCAAGTCATTCCTAGAGCAGCAAGACAACTGTTCTGCTGAAGTTCTGCACTTACATACTAGAAATGCAGTGCAAAATAACTGTAGGTTTGTTTAAATGACTGAAGCAGTCCTTGAGTGCTTAGTTCCCTTCAAAATAACAAACAACTTTTCGTGAACTAGCACTGCAAAAGGATTTTTTATTTTTGTGCCGCTCCCCTTGTTTCGCATGCAGCATACTCCAGATACAACGGACATATTTTTCTGGACGATGCGAGTCCCTTGTGATGTGGTCCGACTGTATTTAGGAGCAGAAGCTCCTATTTATGTATTGTTTCTGCACACCGAAAGAGCAATTTTTAGCATTTACATTTCATTTCAAATTCAACTCCTCTTCTATCAGTTTAGAACTATTCAATTTTAATTTGATTTAAGCAAATAAGTAATTAACTCACACATCCCTAAAAGCATTTCGTAGTGCTTCAGTGTGGCTGCAGGTTGGTGGGAGCCAGGCATACAGGTCGCATGCACCTAACCACTCTGTATCCTCAAGCAGAATCCACAACAGCTAAAGTGACCACAGCAGAATTGAAATGCAAACTGTGGCTCCCAAGGAAGTCATCAATAAACAAACAGTTGCCATGATTTTATTTCATACCCAAGCTCCAAAATAGCAGACATACAACCATTGTGCATCTTAAGATAAGTTAAAAACAATGAGTAATGAATGAATTGTTCATAAGCTTTGTTTTTTTTTTTTTAAAGTGCAATACTTTTTCAATACATCCAAAAATCTTTTCATTAGAAATGATGGGGAAAGATTATTAAAAGTTTCAAACCAGACCTCTCTTTCCAAAATGGTAAATTGACTGCCTACCAATGGGAACAGTGCCCGTGGTGTTGAGGACACGCCAGTCCATCGCCTCAATGCTGTAGGCAAGCGTTTTGTCCTGGAATCCATACTCTGGAGAAAACCCTCCAATGAGCACCAGCTGCTGGTTGTCCACATTGGTCAGTGTGAGACCTGCCAAGGCTGGAACATCTGGGGTAGTCTGTGCCCCACGTACACACAAGAAGATTACACGATTAGATTACAGACACAGCAGTCTCATATTCAAGCCTATTAATGTGTGCACTAGGCATGTACACATGTGCACAGAACAGCATGTAACAATGTTTCATTCAAGGAGCCTAGTCATTCATTCACTCAATCGTTAATCTGATCTATCACAAACTCATATACTGCCTTAGCTCACACTTTCTCATTTGTTCACACCCTCATGTCTGCCCAACTATAAAGGTTTTAATCATTAAGAGTAGCTAGAATTTTATGAGCCAAATCTACATTGTGGACTACGAGGGTCACTGTAGCGGAGAGCTCCGAATTAATTCCAACAATCTCGGCTTATTTTTTGTGCTAGATAATCTTAGCAGACG
Source organism: Amblyomma americanum (assembly GCF_052857255.1). Classification (NCBI taxonomy): domain Eukaryota; kingdom Metazoa; phylum Arthropoda; class Arachnida; order Ixodida; family Ixodidae; genus Amblyomma; species Amblyomma americanum. Next base: position 195,032,104 of record NC_135497.1, on the reverse strand, counting down.
AAGATTTTGCATACCATATTTACACAAACATATAGTGAGTTTTTCTTCACATAGTTTGCTGGTTTCAGAAAGCATATTGTGTTATATTCGGATCCAATTTTTTCCTCGCTGCTCCTTCAGGTATTTATGGTGAGCTACACCACCAGACATGTAAGCTGCAAGGAGACACCAGCTTTTCGATGGCCCTGAGGCTGCGTGTGCGCGCATGGGCAGAGGAGGAGGTGGCTATGCACATGGAAATAAAATGGAATAGGTCATCAAGAAACAGAAGTCACTGAAAGAGTGCTCTGGAATAGGGAAAGAAAGAAGGACGAATGAGCACAGAACTGGGCAGCACGAAAATCGTAGCAGCAGTGTTACAGCGATGACAGCAGCCACTGCTGTATGGGAGAGCGTGAGCATTAACGTGCCAGAGGCTGCACACAATGATGTTGCGTGCATTTCAGAAGTGTTGCCTATCAATCAGTTGTTTCAGTATTTTTGCGTGCTACCTTCACTTTTCTGAGCCCTCGGCTTTAGTTGCCTTGAAAAAACCGAGATCATGTTATAATCGTAATATTTTTTTATTTTCTCGAAGGCATAAATTCTGCCCTCGCGTTATATACATATATAGATATGGTACCACCTCCCCTGATATGTGGCCATCGTGGCTGGAATCAAGTCTGCAAACTTGCTATCATCATCATCAGTGGCAAAGCAAAGAAGGATGCAGGCTTGGAAAAAAAAAAAAGTTAATTAAAGGCACGTAGTCGCGAGACAACATGGCCACGTAAAAAATCCACAAAGCACACAATGAAAGTGGATAAGTCAGAAGGAGTAACAATCTCATCAGGTAAAACTAATGCAACAGATGAAGTTAGCACCAGAAAAATCAATAGCCACGGATTTCACTTTCACAATTAGGTACTGCAAACACTCACCTCAAACTTACATATCTAAAAATATAAGAGAAGTCGAATATTTTTCATGGCACACAGCAAACTCCAAAAGGTGCCATGTGTTGCTCCTTATCTTGAAGAGTTCTTGTGACTAAATTTGAACATCTTGAAATCCGGCCAACACCAAGCAGTTTGGCTAGCATACAGGTCATGAAGTGACCACGCCATGAACCAACGAGAAAGACTGCACTAGCAAGCAACATTGTGTGCCCCTCGTCGCCACTCTGTACCACTTTACAGTTCACTCAATTTCATACTGCCCTCAGCTTTGCAAATTCATGGCATTGGCATGGGGCGAGGACAGAGTCTGTTTCCCAGGCCAGTGATGGCCGGGCAGACCAAGGAAGAGGGCATATGTAAAGGGGTGGTCACCTCCATCTTCCCTACCTCCTTGTGGGTAGCAGCGTTATCTAAGCTGCACCAGAGATGGCGGCAGCCATTGCCAATGCTGCTAACTGCCCTAACAACTGCACCATTGCTACATGTTCATGGCTCCCAAGCGCTTCTTTGTGGGAAGAGTTCCTTGTGCTGCCTAGCCACAACACACAACTAATTTTATTAATGCAGGAATGCATTTAACGGCTACATTTTCAACTTCCATTGCACGTCACAGTTCCGTCCACCAAGGCTACAGGACATCCATAGGTGCCCTAGTGAGGCTCAGAGGAGTTCCAAAAATTCTCGTGTGTTGTTGTTGTAAGTATTACTTCAAATATCATCAAGTGAAGCAGTACTAACTGCGAACGGCTTTTTTTTAAGCACTATCTACAATAACGACATTGCGAAGGCACAAGGTTCTTAGTCTGAGAGATAATCTAGCGCGTGCATCCCGGTGCCAAGGATTGCCACCGCCATGCGGTGCACAGCTGTCCAAACAAGAATCACGGTGGTGGCGCCAGATGACGCCACTTGTCCGCGAGGTGGCCGGAACTCCGGTATCTTGGGATTAATGAGCATGTGTGCACTGGCTGGCATGTGATTAAAAGTAAGTTTCCTCAAAAATTGTTGTTTGTTTATGGCAACAGAACATGGGTGGTCAATATGCATGCACTCCTGCAGTGGAATAATCTAGGCGTAGCACAGATCAGACTGATAATTTTACAGTTGTCGATTGATTTTTTGGGCTCCAATATTTTGAACTTGTGTGATAATTTGGACTTTTACTTGAGAAACCATCATGCACCTCATAAAACAATCTACATATTCACGAATTGTATTTTGGACCCTGTAGAGCAAGATTTTTCAGACCAAATTAGAGGCCAGAAAAACGCCGTCAAGTTTGAAAGTCAGATTTTCTGACCTAACATAAATGCCAGTGCACATCACTGACATAAACGGTTGAGTGTTCACTGTTGCTGTCTCCAGGGGGAGCACCATCTTGAATTCAGACAGATTCAATCAGGCGGATTGGGTTGGATAGGCTTGGCAATTTCTATAATTCATTGTAGACACCCGAGTTAATTACGCGCTCTTCATTCCTACCAGCCTAATTTATAAAAGATGCGCAATCCTGGATAGCTGATCGTGTTGATAATGGGACAGCAGCCGCATCCACCGCTGCTCAAACGGCACCGCCACGCCACTAATCCAGTTCACAGCCAGGCTAGCGGCAGTGGCGCACAGGCGTAGCTCCCCTCCAGCCCAGCGCTACTCTGGTGTGTGGGCGGCTAGGAGGACATGTTGGGGAAAGGAGGGGAGGGAGGTAGTTAGAGGCGCTTGCTTCTTTCCGAGAGTTCCCTCTACCAGCCTTCACGACTTTTGTTAGGGGAACGAACTCTGTCCGTGCCTCGCATGTCAGGCAGTGAGGCGCGTATGTTGTGATGCACTTGCGGCACATATGTGGCCAAGACGAAGGCACAACTCGAACTCAAATACATGCTAATATTGTGACGAAGAAGACGAAGCTGGCAGTGGAGTGGGACGGAGCGCTCGCGCAAGGCCAGTGGACATTAAATCATCTCATTGCCATCAGTTATCTTGTCTCGTTCTTCGGCTGGCCGCCACGTAACATTTGGTGGAGGTACGGGGTAACCATAACAATCCTGTTCCCACAGCTTCGGCGTACTGCACCTACCGTGGTCATCGGCCATGTGTACCTGGTCCGCACCACCCGGCTGTAACCCAGCCCCGGCCCCCACACCAACCTGAAGACACAACGAAGTGACGATGCTGCCATGACCAGAATGAAATGACGACGCTGCTGTGACCAGAGCCTATGACCTGACCGACCCAAGGTGCTGCCCACAGGTGAAGACATCGTTCCCCTACCCAGCATTCGGTGTGTCCTGGGGCCTTGGCCGTCGGCTCCTGGCAACCTGCGGCCCAGAAGCTTCGTGGACCAGAGCTCATTCACCCATCTCTCTCATTGCGGCGGCCAGCACTTCACCAACTTGCCATTTCTGTTTTGCCGTTGCTGAAGCCCATCACCATTTCGCATGTCGGGACGATCGCTCGGTGGCCATGTGATGAAGAAGACGAAGCTACCAGTGACGTAGGAAGGAGCGGTCGCACTAGGCCAGAAATTATTATATCATCTCATTGCCATCAGTCATCTCGTCTCATTGTTCGTCTGGCTGCCACGTAACAACATCATCACCAGCAAGCATACCCTTGGAAAAGGCAGAATTCGCGATTTTCTAATATTATCACTAGCAAGAGTATCCCTGGAAATGGCAGAATTCACGATTTTTCAGGCTGGTTTTATCACCATAGTACTTCCATTTTTTAGTTAGCGGATTTTTTGAGCTGCCTGATTTTTCAGACAATTTCTCAAGACCAGCTGAGTCTTTTCTGAAAAATTGGCCAGCGAATTCAAGAGCACGGATTGCATAGTGGTCTTTGTGTTGCAAGATAATGCTAGGTAAAAAGCTTGAGGTTTTATAATGCACAATCAATACACTGAGTAATTTGGTACCTTGCTTATTTCGGAATTCCGTTTATCTAGATTTTTTTGTCCACTTTTACATCTTCGAGTTAACAAGGGTTAACATGCAGTGGCAGGCCAGGTAACTTAACTAATGTGATTAACACATGAAATGAGATTATCAGCTGAAATCTAATGGCTCCACTCCCACTTACCGGAATGCGAGTCCAGGTATAAAGGTCTGTGACAAATTTCCAGAAGTCACCAAGAACGCCTGTTGCATTAAGGCCACCGAAGATGTACATGCTGCCAGCTACCATTGCAGCACCATGGAAGCGACGAGCCGTGGGAGCCTGGCCCACCTCACGTGACACGTTCAGCTGAAACACGAGAAACCAGACACTCTGGACATTGAACAAAGGTTCCTGTGCCTCTTCTATCACAGTTCCTACGACAAAGTGATGGCATTTTGTGGCTTACAATAACTTTTAATGCAGGCGTTAATGAATATACCAGATATGCTCACCTCGTATTATCTAGCTTATAGACAAGCATCAGGCCGTGACGTCAAGGAGATGCAGCGGCGCTGGTGTCAGCAGTGACATTCGTAGTGTAGGCAAAAAGGCGGTACCATGCACCTTGGGTATTCCACGCTTGCGTTTTTTTAAAACGTAATTCGCGATATGCCATGGAGTTGTGGTGTGATTGGTCCAGCCACAATGCTGAAGGAATGCAGCAGCATAAAGTTCCACAAGTTTATCGCAGTCAGATCGGGGCGAAGGCGATGGGCAGTGGGCGTGGAGCGGGACAAGTTCAGCAACGAATTGGTTGCGTGGCTAGTATTTCATTTCTGCATCTAAATATTATAGTTTGCATCTCTTAATCTGCATGGTTGCTCTTCGGTCGCGTAGCGAACAGTGCAAGAATCAGCGATTGCAACTCATTTGCTTTCTGTCGGGTTCTCAAGAATCAACACTTGCAACTCATTTGCTTTCTGTCGGGCTCTAATGAGAAGTTTACACACGATATTCCTTGTGCGCGTGATCTAAGTTGAACGCAGGGAGACCTTTGCAGATGCCCCTCACCCGCATTGCGCCCTGGGCATTTCTTCACACAAAACAAAACAAAAACAGCTGCGTTGAACTATTTCTTACACTTAGCAATCAAGTATGCTGTATCGGTCCACAAGTTGAGACTGTAGACAATTAGTTTCCCTATCTACATGCTGCTTTCTCGTTTTTGTTTAATCAGCTAATGTACAGTCGTCCGCCATAGCCGCACTGTTGCTGCCAACTAAGAGCGGAGAAGGAAGCTGATGCAGCGCTCCGCCAGGTAATTCCGTCAAGTGAACAGGTTGAAAAAGTGATGTACTACTCTCCGGGCATCTACGAAAATCTTTCTAGTCAGAAGAGACACGTACGCTTTGAAACATTTGTGTAGCGAGTTGGTTTCGGAGGCAGTATCGCTTGGCGCAGTGTAGGCACGCTGCGTTTTTGCCTACACCCCGCAATGCTGCTGACCACAGTGCCACCTTTGTTCACAAACATGACGCTTGTCTGTATCAACCACAGGTTAATCACTGCACTCAGGTCATGACAATGATGCTAGAAAAGACCACACTTATTCATATTTGGACTGTAATCTACAGGTAGTCACGAGTGCCTACCAATATATTTGTTTATTCCTTGAATTTTCCAACTTTCCTTTAGTTCTATTCAGATCACTAAAACACATAGCTGAATCAATGCAATGTTCCAGTGAGTGCACATGCTGAAGGTTTTTTTCTGGCCATGTTATGCACTGCTTTATACTGGAAAAGCTGTAAATCAGTGTGCACATGCCTGCTGAAATATCATAATATAGGCACCAGGCCATACAAGCTCACGAAAACCCATAATATACACCACCTCTTACTTGACACACTACCTAAGTACAGTTGTGCCCCATTAATATGGTCACTTTGAAACTTCTCGAGGAAAATAGTCCACACAGCGAGTCGTCCGTACTAATGAATTATGAAGAAAAAAACTATAAAAAAACACGTTGACTAAGGTCTATTTTTCTGCACAGCGGTGGGCAGTGAAATGTAAATTAAACAAAATCTTGACAGCACAGACTGCACAGGCGTACACAGGCCTCTCTATAAGAGCGGGGGCAAAAGTTCATGGCGGTGCCTGTTCATGCCTTCTGGGCATCAGGGAAGAATATAGGACAAAATCTGTGCCCCTTCCTCCATGTCTATTAGGGGAGCCACTGCACGCTTGACCCCCCTGTGCCTATGTTTCAAATTTTGTGCTGCAGGCTGAAGTGCCTAGCAGTCCATGAGACATAGCATAGTGAGCAAGTTGGTATTGCATCTTGAAAGAAACAGTGCAACTCAAATGAAAGACCAGGGAAAGAAAAGACATGTACGTGACTTTCCTTTCTCTGGTACTTTGTTTTAGTTGCGCTGCTTCATTGTTTCAAGATGCTGACAGCTGCAGACCGCGGCTTTCACTGTAGCACAAAGTGCAGAGTTCTCTTCACAGTGATTCATGCAATGCGGTAGACGAAAAGGCGCTTTCACACTGCTGTTCGCTTGTGCCCGTTTTTGATATTAATACGGCAAAAATATGTGCGCCCCAATGGGCTCTGTGCATTTTTACCCTGTCCACTGTCTGGACGGCGAGTTTCCATATTAACAAAACGTATATACCTACATTAAAAAGTTTGGCCCTCAGAAGAACTGTCAATAGTTCGAGTCTTCCATATTAACGAAGCATGACTACGCCTTTCTGCCAGCTAATGTGTTTTTTTGTTTGAAAAGGCGACTTCTAGTAATCATGACTGCCCACGTTTTCAATCGGCTTTCCAGGTTTTCTGGATTCCCTTACATTTTGTGGTTTTTTTCAATAGGTACGAACATGCGTCTAAGATAACTGTGCGGCTGAAACTTTTTAGATTTGTGGACAGCCATTTGAACAAATGTCAAAGGTGTTTGCTGCATAGAAAAGCTATCTTCACAGTGTAGAGTACCAGATCATCTCAATAATTTTCGGCCAATATGATCCACACTTTTAGAGTAGTCTATTGCAAGAAAATATAAACGTTGTGTATATATATATATATATATATATATATATATATATATATATATATATATATATATATATATATATATATATATATATATATATATATACACCTTGTAAGGCCAAGACAACTGTAGCCTTTATATTTATGGTGACAGATGATACACTATAATTCTGGCTACATTCAGCCAAATAGTACTTCTGCAAGTGGAGCAACAAGCACAGACAAAATGACTCAATTAAATTACAATTTCTGCCCTAGCTTAGCAGTGCTACACTCCAACATTTAGTTCAGTTCCTGAGCAGCACAACAGAGAGCTTGATTTGATCAAATGGAGGCCCAGTAGTGCATGCCGTGCTCCGTATTTGCTGGAAAGGTGATGACGTCTTTGTTAAAAGGGTGCTGAACTTAATCCGCTTGAAGTTTGTACCAGCAGCAGAATGCTGTGAACTGGTGCCAGAAAATGAAGCCAAATTGAGAAAGTATAAAAGTGTGCACGGGGAAAAAACAAAATGCCCTAAGAAAATTAAACGTTGTTGGCTTGGCTCTTAGCCTGTTCAAAGGTCTTCTCCTCAGCAGTGGCAGTGAACACTCAATTGTTTGTACTATTGTATATCAATACTGCACATGCCCTGTGCCAAAATGACCTAGGAGGACGACAGAACCAGCCCACGTAACGAGCAGCATTAAAAAAACACACCACACCAGACAAATAAATTAGAATCCAGAATATGGCTAAGCGTAGAGAGCTGGGCTAGTTGGTTCTTGTTATAATTATGAGACATCAGTCCAGTGCCCAGAAACACACGGACAAAGAGAGTAGACACCATGGGTGCCGATGTCCATGGTGTCTACCGTAAAAACTGGAATATAGGTCGAACTTTTTTTCAAAGAACCATGGCAAAAAGCAGACCCCCCTCTTACACACCAGTCATTGGCAGAAAACTATGCAAGTCTTGCAACAGTGGGCGGCTGAAGTCAACAGCCTCCATCACCTTCACCATCAGCAGCAGTACGGCGTGTCGACGTTGCGGTGCCTCAATTTTGCGTTTCCGTTGTTACAAAGCTATTTTGGTTAAAGGCTGCTTTTTCACATTTTGTTTCAAAATGAGGGGAACCCGATGGCAATTCACCGTCGCCTTCAAGAAAAACGTGACTGAGTACGCGGAAGCTCACGGTAACCTGGCGGAACAGCGCAAATTTGGAGTATCTGAAAAGGGCATTCGGTGCTGGCGGGGGCAGAAGCTGCATGTTACAACTTGCAGCAACCAGAAGGAAACATCATTCTGTGAGCGGACCATAGCGTATCCAGAATTGGAAGGAAAGGTTGTGCTGCGTGCAAGATCGCTGCCTGTGACTGCCGAATGCATCCGCGTGAAAGCGAAAGAGATCACGGCTAGGAGCGGTGAAAGAAGGGAGAGTAAGCGCATGTGTACACATGCGCGTACCTTGTTTGTCTTTGCCACTCCATGCCGTAATGATAAGGTGATGACAAACACGTGGGTCAATGGGCACGTGATACTGTTAAAAAAATTGGCCGGGTGTACATATGAGCAGCATTTAAATGAGAATAAATACTCTCACCATTGTGCAACCTGTTGAGTCGCATTTGTTTCAAGGTAAGGGTGACTTTCAGTACATTTTTCATTGAAAAAGATTTTTTCATTTTTAGAATTGGTTAGTTGGGAGGCCGACCTATATTCCGGTCTGACCTATAGTCCGGTTTTTACGGTACTCTCTTCGTCCGTGTTGCTGTAAGCCGGAATGATGTCTCATAGTTAGAATCAAGAAAACAGGCTTGAGCGAGAGTTGTGGACAAATGTAACCTAATTCTGCCCTGCTGGCTTCTCTCATTTCTTTTGACATCTATACATTTGCAGCGTTAGCTGCTCTTAGCTCTTTCCCTCGCTGAGCTGCGTCAGTGTTGTCCGCAAGTGCTGGTCCATGCTGCGCAAAGAGAGCACCACGGAATCATAGCCTGGCATGCGCCGTCGGGACTAATTTATACTGCAATGCACAGAGGAAGCCACAAAAACCATGGAAGTACCGCATTCCTCCTATCCATGCCACTGGATTTTGAATGTACATGGCTGCCACAGTCTAACGTTTCTAGCACAACAGACATGTTAGTGGTGCCTTGTGCATTTGCCTACGAAGCGTCATTACTGTAGTGATACTGTATTTACTTGATTCTAATGCACACCTTTTTTTTTCGTACTGTAATTACTTGATTCTAATGCACACCTTTTTTTTTTCGAGAAAAATCGCCTAAAAATGACCTGCACATTAAAATCGAGTACAAAAATGAAACTACACCAGCAATGCTCTATTGTCATTAGAGCCACAAAATGGTAGCTCAGCATTTCTTGTGCAATGATATTATTGATACCGTATAAACGCATGTAAGGGTCGCACGCGTGTATGGGCCGCGCCCCGTTTACACGAAGGAATATTACTGAAAAATAATATCCGTGTAAGGGGCGCACCCAAACTTTCCACGACTCGCGCGGGAATAGCCTTCGAAATGCACATGCCGTGGCCTCCGCGATCAGCTCCGGCTATGAGCAACGGCGCACTTGATCGCGGAGGCAATGTATGTACACAGGAGCTTTCAAGTGCCACCCATGGATGGCACCCGAGGCGGCGGCTTATCATCACCATCAACTTTTTCCTCTGTTGCGAGCTCCCGCTATCCACGTCGGCATCAGTATCACCAGCTCCACCCTTTTGCGGCTGTCAAAGGCATGGGAGTTGTGGTAGCGTGGTAGTGCGCCGTCGTTGTGGCTTTTGTGCGCTGTCGCGAGTGTTGCAGTTTTAGCACGATAAGGCAAGCACCTTAACAGCTACACGGCTGAGAGTTTGCTGTCGAACACGGCAAGCGTGCGGCGGGCAAGAAATTTGACGTGGCCGAGAAGTGCATCCGAAGATGGTGCAACCAAAAGGATGCACTGAGGAACACAAGCTGTAAAAAGCGCGCTTTCCGAGGGAAGCCGTGCAAGTTTCCTGAACTGGAAGAAGAGCGGCTCTGCTAAGTGATGGAAGCGCGGAACAGCTACGCATCGACAGCGGAAATGCTGCACCACTTGTGGGATGAGCATGCACCAGAGCACAGCACCAGCTTGGAGTCGGAATACTCCGCGAGCGACGACTGAACATAGAATAAATGCCGCTCATTCCCTGATTGTAGTGTTTTCACTTTAAAAAATTTTTTTTCTTCACATCACGTGTATGAGCCGCACCCCAAAATTTGGCCCTCAAATCTGGAAAAAGAAGTGCGGCCCTTACACGCATTTATACTGTATTGCCTACCTAGCCTATGTATAGCCCATTGCAGACATGGTTACTGATAGGCTTCATGAGCATATGAGGTGTCCTGTCAGCAAGCAGCCGACCTGAGATTTAGCCAACACTGAAATGTCAGTTCAGAAGACGCACTGAGTTCACTGTGACACTGGGCTGAAAAAAGGAGTGACCTTGTGTGTGGAGATTTTCTAAGTACACACTGATGCAGCCGGGCAGCCTCATGCCAACTTCACAACCGCCGCTGATGCTCCCTGTCCAGGGCGCACAGTGTCTTGGTGCTCTGCCAAGTTCGCTGAGATCATCACAGCTGCCGGAGCTCCCATCGAAAGATAAAATCGCCATGATGTTATCAGAACATAGCATCTAGGCATGTTGCCAAGGTCTGCATTGCAGATGCCGATGAGGGTGCGAGGGAATGAGGTAAGAAAAGCTGAAGCTTTAATATAAGTTAACCTTGTGTATGGAGGCAAGTGGAAATCCTGCGGCCCCACGTCTATTTGGTGTTCCTGAAATTTATATGTGCGGTTGCCGAACGCAGATGGCGAGGCAGAAAGGCCTAACGTGGACGGAATTCAAAACCAGCAGGAACTTGATTACAATTTTCTGAAAAGGAGTAGATATTTGGTTTGAAGGCATGAAAATCTGGTGCTTGTTATACAGTCGACGACCGAAAATTTGGGCGCCTGATTTTTCGGACATGCTTGATTATTCGGACTTTTTCGCGGCACCGGGACATGGCCCATAGAGCCAAAGTATAAGAGCGACTGAAATTTCGGATGCACCGCAACTGACAGCTCGATTTTTCGGACCTCGTTCGCACTCGTTGCTTAATAGCCAAGCCGCCATATAATGTGTACAGTGGCACCTCATTAGTTCATAACTGCAGGAGAGATTGAAAACTTGATCAAACAAAACGAAATTCAAGCTTAAAGGGAGCCTCTTAACTAGTGACACAGATATTCTGCGCGAGTCAGCCCATTGTTCCCGCGTGGTTTCGAATTCGTTCTGTTCTAGAATGTCTTACGCCACACGAACTTGAACAGTTGTCAGAGTTCGTGGAACTCATCTGTGCCAAGTCTTTCGTCTCGAATACGGAAAGAGGCAGCAGCGAAGCGCGTGGGAAGCGTACGGCTTCACGGAGACGGCGAGCACAGGAGGAAATGGTGGTGAATTTCAAGGCGAGATCAGCATACCTGTGGCAAAACGCACCGCAACCCTGACTTTTCTATCGTAAAGGTGCAAACAAATGGCGTTTCGATGACAGGCAAGACGCCTTTCATGATACACAAACCACCGCAGAGGGCATATTGCCGGATACGATGCCGATTTTGGCTTTAGTCGCTAATGACGAAGGCCAATGCCGACAGAGCGCTTACTTCGGCTGTTTCTCGGTTCTTATTGTTTTGCCATCTTCGAAGACCTTCTCGTTCCAGGCCTATTGTATTGCAGGCGCAGCGCAGTTCCTGCAGCAGCATGTTCGCTTTCCCGTTTAGACTTTGTCCCAGCCCGTGCGTTCATCGGCGACATGCCAAGGGCAGCACAGGCAGGCAGAGCTCATGAAACCGGTCACTGCCCGTGGTCTGCGCACATGTCACGCAGCGAAATTTAATCATGAGGAGCTTTATAATGTGTGCAATACAAGTGACGCCTTCCTCCGACATACTGGTAATAATTCTGGTTTCACACTGAACATAACGCTGAAACATTCACGTTGCACACTCGTAATCATTCTATGAGATTTTTATTTGTCCCTTTTTACAGCGAAGTGATGCTTAGTCAGTGATAACGGCAGTCTGATTTACTTATCAGCTAGTGAAACATTACCGCATTTACATGATTGTAAGTCGACCTATTTTTCAAAATTTGAAAATCCGAAGTGGGGGGGTCGACTTACAATCAAAATGAAAACATGGCACTATAAGTAAAGGCGAGCCAAACAAGATATCGGGCACGCTACAGCGTGGATGCATTTTTGCTGTGCGGCGCCACCGCATCGCTCTTGGTGCTGGCCTTGAGCAGATGCTATGTCAACGCGCAGAACTGGCATCCCCTCCCCCCTGCGGGCGACGGCCGGAGGCGGCTATCAATAAACAGTAAACTGGCACCCCACACTCCCCACACGTGGCTGCAGACTGCGGCTGCTGATAAGTGGCGGCGGCCCGATAACGCAATTGCTTTCTACGGGAAGCTCAAGTGTCCAACAAGTTTTCTTTTTTAGTTTCAAATGTGCGCTTGGCACTCAAGAGAGCGTTGATAGTTGATGGAAGGGCTGCTGTTCCAATCAAAGCGGCACCCCTACTCGACTCGTAACAGCAGCGGCACCGGGGAGTATCAATAGCCGATGGAAGAGCCGACACCATTCACGCGTAGTTTCTCTGGTTTCTCTTTGGTTCTGACGTATTTGACTACTGCCGGCCACATTTCACAAGTTTTAATGTAGTGCTTCGTCAGTTGTCATTTGTGCTCCGTGTACGGTAAGCGACCGGCGCTTGTTCACGGCTACATTCAAGATGGCTGTCATTCTTTACACCGGAGAAACGAACAACTGCACGCCAGGCCACAAGTTCGACATTTGCAATGGGTGATACAAGTGTGGCAGCTGAAGCGAGGAAAATTTTCAGCTGTTGCACGTGATGTCGTGATGTGGCTGTTTGTGAAGTGCAGGATTTCACTGGACAATGACGTTAGAATGACGTGCTGTGGGACCGCAGCAGTGATAACGACGGCAGCGCTAGTGAGGACGATGGCGCAAGTGTGGACAAGTAGTCCAGTGACTAACACATCTTCGTTTTGGAATGTGCCCACAGGCACGGCCACGTGCGGCAGCCTAAAGCGGCTGGCGATAAACGGCAGCTGCTGGATAATGCTATCGTGTTCAACTATTCAAGGCCAAGCTTAAACAATCTCGAAGTTTTTTTGTTTTGTTTTTTTCGGAAATGTGATTTGGGGGGTCAACTTACATTCGTGTCGACTTACAATCGTGCAAATACGGCAAATGTTGATCTATTGGGTCAGCCATAAAAGGAGAAAAGTGCAAAACATTGACATGCCCACCTTCTTCCAGCGGTCAAAGTCAAGGTCGTAAACATAGAGTTCATCACTGTCACCCCGGGCGGGGTCCATGCCTCCAAACAGCCACAGTAGGTTGGGCTCCAGAGACAGCAGTGAGTGGCCCAGGCATGAGTGGGGCAGCTCAGAGGTGCCCCCTAGGCCACCTCCTTGGACCTGCCCAGTAAGCCGCTCTAGCTCAAACAACAGGCTCCACGAAACCTGCCCTGGCACCAGAGCTTGGCCACAGTCAGCAGCGCCATACTGGTCCCCACAATGGCAGAGCCGGTATCCCTGCAGCCACAAGATGACCAACATTTGTACCTCTCAGCACTTTGACACAAAAATGAAAGAAAAATACAAAATGGCACTGTGGACCAATCAACTTGTGCCGAAATAGTAAACATACCAGTATATAACAAAGCAAATAAAAAAATGCTCCACAAGGATGTTTCGCAATTCATAATGGCTAAAGCTACTTCACTTCACTTTAAAATCAGCTAATATGGTGAAACGACAACACAGAAGATGCAGATTTCATTTATACAGCTATAGTGATTGCACTGTTGAATACTAAAATTTAACAGTGATGTCTGAGGGGTGGCCACAAAAGTAATGACCCAAATTTTTCCCCTATATTCAAATTAACCAACCAGAGCACACAAACTGGACCCAGGCAAAAAAATTTGCAGGAACGCGCTGGTTTTATTTGACGAACTTTGCGATTACCATATGTTTCTACGTAAAAGTCGACCCCCCCCAACTCATAGCCCTTGCTGGCCAAAAAGAAAGTTGATTCCAAATATAAGTCAACGCATACCCCTCCTCACCCACTCCACGTTCAACCTTCATGTTTCATCCCGCTACTGCATTTTGTTTGGTGGTTTCCCACAGTATGGCATCGCGGCGCGCGCACAACTCAAAGGCAATAAAGGCATAACGGTGTGATCACAGGGACAGCAGTCTGAAGCCAATGGTGATCAAAAGTAAGAAAGCGACTTTTTACCCTGCCTCTACAACTGCGTGCAGCCCGAGTGACTAGCGGCAAACCGAACTGCAAATGGTTTTTTAGTTTCAGATTCCAGCAATACGCATGCCCTGGCTGTTGCCGCAATCAGAAGTTGGCCCTTGTACTACCTACCTCTTGTCCGAGGAAGCAACCGCCAACATGAACGAGTCTGGAAAACGGAGCACAATTCGAATTTTCTTACCGAACCAATTTGCATAAGAATTAACGACATTTTCTGATGCATCCGCCTGGAATCGGCACCAGCACAGGGAGCTTAATACCTGCTGCTCGTCAAAACTACCTTAGACCCTGCAGGTAGGACAGCTCCACATACAGGTCGACCCACAATTTTAGAATGGACGTTTTTTGGAGGAAGGTCAACCTAACTTAACCCTCTAACCACGGCACACCACTCAAAAAAATGGTGCAGGCTGGCATTGTGAGCAGTCAACTCATCACGGGCACGTAGAAAGAACGGTCACATAGTGGGACAGACATTGACACTGCTAAAGGTGGGGGTGCTTCGATGCCAGTGCCTCCGCAAGACACTGCTTTGACCATGGCCGGGCTGGAGAGGATTGATGAGTGTGCGCATTGCTGCCTCCAGTTCGGCCATGCCTTGACGAAGCGCTGAGAGCACGTTACTCTGAAACTGGTATCCATGACTACGTTGCAATGAAGCATGGCTTGTCCTCTGCAGGCTCAGTAAAGCAAAAGACTGGGCTAGTTGGTTTGCCATAATTAAGGAGCACCGCACCAGAAAAAACACAGGAAATAGAGACAAGTTCTGTCATTTGTCTCTTCTTCCTGTCTGTGTTTTTTCTGGCTTCTTCACTCCCTGTCTGGTTTTTTTTCTGGGTTTTTCAGCTTACTAAAGTATATGCACCATGGGTCAAGATTTGAGGACGAGACTATCATTCATTCAACGAAACCATAATTATGCCACAAGGTATGCTTGGTTACACTATACGTAAGTACCCCCGGAAGCAGAAGGTTGGACAGCCATCGCTGTAGCTCAGTTGGTAGAGCACAGGACGTGGAATTTGGAGGTTGTGTGTTCGTATCCCACCGGTGGCATGTGGTTGTTTTTTCTTCTGCTTTCTAATCAATTACCTTTAAAATAATTGCCTCATTTAATCGCCCATTGAACAACACAAATTAAAAAAAAAATCTCCTATGCTCCTTGGTTTCAGTGACTATTGGCTTCCGTCATGTATGGTATACAAGAAAGGCACACATGCTTCTGTTCTGCTCTCATAAAGCCCTAGGAGTTCGTAGAGATCACACCAAAAAACAGCACGTGTCGAGGAGATGTGGCAGCACTTCATACATATTTCATGAATTTTGAATAAACAGTGCTTGACAAAAAAAATATAAGGGCATTACTTTCTGGGTGCCCCTAGTATACTAAATTCCCATTATGCAGAAATGATCCCTTATGTCCTTTGAATGAATAGATTTAATAAGTCATTCTATCATCATGTTTCCCACAAGTTGTGGAAATTTTGGGTATGCAGAACCTTAACTGCACTGAAGTTCATCATCACCATCACCTTTACCCTTGCATATTCCTCCAATTAACCCTGTCCTGTGCCAGCCAAGGCCACTTCGTCCCCGTAAACTTCCTGATCTTGTCCACCCACCTGACTCTCTGCTGCCCCTGCTACACTTGCTCTCTCGTGGTATCCACTTTGTTATCCTTAATGACCATCAGTTATCTTGCCTTCATTTTACATGCCTTGTCCATGAACATTTCTTCTTCTTGATTTTGACTACACTATCACTAACTCACGTTTGTCCTCAATATAGGTAAGTTCAACTGTTCTCTTTAGCCTCAACGTTTCTGCTCCATAGGCGAGTACTGGAAAGATGAAGCTGTTATATTACTTTCCTCTTGAGAGATACTCATGAACTGAGAGCAGTACCTGCCAAATGCACTTCACCCTATTCTTCTTCTCCTAGTCATTTCACTCTCATGGCCCGAATCTGTGGTCGCTACCTCCCTAAGTAGGTGCATACCTTTACCACTTTCAATGCTTTGTTGCCTATCATAAACTGTTGTTCCCTTCAGAGGCTGTTGAACAGCACTACAGTGAATATATCTGGTGTACCTCCAGATATTGTAAAGAAAAATTTGATCCTTGACTTCAAAGTGATAGAAGTCTGTGTACAGAAATTTTCTTCTTCTTAAAAAAATTTTAATGCATCACTGAATGCTTATGTTTGACAAAAGAACTGACAATTTCACAACATCATTCAAACGTCCTATCTTTGCGTCAAGCAAAAGCAACACCAAAATCACAGTTTTCAGAAGTAAAAATGCAATTAATTGACTTGTAGTTGGTAGAACTAATAGTAAAAGTGCTGTTAGATAAAAAGCAACACAAAAGCTGCTAGATAAAACAACAAAAAAGTCCCAAGAAACAGCTCAAAGGTTGTTACTGATAAGTGAAAAGAGCAGTGCACTTGGACTTGTGGTCTTCTTATAACCCTGAATGTTCATATTGACAGGAATGTACAAGCACAACTGGACAAAATTCACTAGGTGACAAGTTACTACTTTTGTATGTTATATGACACATGCAGGCACTGGCTGTGCCTGCTAGGTATAAATTTGGCCTTTGGTAGCAATTAACCCACCTTTTCACAAAGCCCGTGGTGCTGGCTGGCTGAACACTCATTGGGACAAATGGCCACCTGGCAGCGGCTGCCCACATAGCCACGACTACATGCACACTCCCCACTGGCGCTGCACACACGCTGTGGCTCAGACAAGCAGGCGATGGGGCAGTCCAGACGGCGAAAAGTGGCACTGAATCCTTGAGGCAGGCGGCCACGCCGAAAGTACACTGACAGCCAGCCTGTTGGCGACACTAGGGTGATGGGTGCTAAAGACAAAGAAAAAGGTTGATAAGACAGTCAAGTGGAAAAGCACCCACAACTACATGTAGTGCAAATGGAAGGTAAAATTCCAATAACACATCTAGAGCTAGTCAGTTGCTCACTGAACACACAGCGCAAAAGAACAAAGAAAGCTCACAAATGTACAAAAGATGTGATGCCAGGATTTGGTATGGCATAAATTTGGCTAACATCAAACTTCTTTCTGTTGTAAAGTAGCATCATCACAATATATTTCTCAAGCTCACCATGAGAAGCAAGTGTACTTTTTTAGCAGTAATGCAGTGTTTCAAAGAAATTCATAACAGAGGATTCAAAAACAATTTCTGCTGACCTTGCTTGATCAGTTGTGGTATGATACCACACAAAGTAGGCGTAACGGCATGTATTCTGGTGGGACTGAATGGCAATCAAATAAAGATTTTATAATGGCATAACTGTTTCTATTATGCACCGCAGCACTTAAATTATGTTCCCAAGCAAACTGCATCATACCTGTCAGATTGGTTCCACAAAATGCTCCCAGTAGCACGCTCTCCTCACTGCCACGCACAGCAGACAGCACAAAAGGTGGGACACCCGAGTACACATACACATGGTTCTCAGGGCATGGAATCCTAAGGTTCGGAAGCAGTGTTATCTCCAAGGTAGCCCCTCGATGCCTATTAAAAAAAAAAAAAAGAGAAGGCATGATTAAGCTCATATGCAACATCATTTTGGGCATCAAAATGCCTTGCTAGTCCATTTTGCATGCAAGCGACTGTAAGCATGCAAGCTTTACTGCATGCAAGCTATTGGCCTTGTTCGGCATTATTTAGGAATATTAAGCTGTATACTGTTTGGAAGAAGGCAGCAGTTTGCACTGTTATTCACCAAAGAAAAGAATTCATCTTCATCCCTATCAGCAGCACCACCACAGCAATCACAACCAGAAAAACTGCACCTACTGCAGGACGGAAACTTCTGCCAAGGTCTCTATTCAGCCCTGTCCTGTGCCAGCTGCAACCACCCTAGCCAAGCAAAAATTCCTAATCTCACCTCTCTCTCACCTGACTCTCTGCCACTCCCAGCCACAGTTTCCTTCCCTTGGAATCCCTTCTGCTACACTAAGTGACCACTGCTTATCGGCTATACGCATCGAAGAATTATCTGGTGATTAACAAGCACCCTTGAATCTTGGTTCTCCACACTGACCCAAGCAGCATCAATAGGGAATAAAAAAACATGCACCGATAGTTAGAATTTCTACTGTTTAAACTTGAACCAGATCACTGCAAACGGTTTCATTTCTGCAAAAGCTCGATTTTACAATTTTCA
Source organism: Amblyomma americanum (assembly GCF_052857255.1). Lineage (NCBI taxonomy): Eukaryota > Metazoa > Arthropoda > Arachnida > Ixodida > Ixodidae > Amblyomma > Amblyomma americanum. The sequence continues at coordinate 195,013,653 of NC_135497.1, read as the reverse complement.
CGAATAGCTTCTGATAAGCAAAAAAGGGGTCCCAAAAAAAAGTGCTACAGTGAGACAAATGAAATGATGACATCCTTGAGCAGCGCTTACTCTGCAGCCACTCTAAATTTCCTAAAACACACATTTTTGGGTTACCACACTCTGGCAGTGCAGGCTGTCCTCAGTATGTCTAAATAATAGCAAAAGCCAGGATTGATGGTTAATGTCTATATTCAATGATGAAATCATAAAATTCCCCCTAAAGTTAAACACTGTTTTAACTGCTTCTTCACAGATCTCCAGACCTACCTGCATCTCAGTAAGACATGCCAGTCACACAGGCTCTTTACACGTGGCTCGAACATGTATCTTGACATCATGTATACTGTACCTTCTGCATGCTCTCTTACAGGCATGTAGCATACTGGTGAGAAAATGCTTCAACATGATTACTTAGAACACGCCAGCAATGTTGAGGTTGTTTTGTTGCACAAGCTCAATGCACCTGCCTATGACAAAGGTGAAATCTATGTTGCTGATGGCTACATTCTGCAGAAGATGCAGTCACCTCATGAAATTAAATGTCCACAAATCAGTCAAGAAATTCAGCCCAAAATTAAATGAAAAAAATCAAGGTGATGAAAAAAGATAATTTAAAGTGAACTATTAAAGGGGCACTGAAAGGGGCTGTAATAAAGTTGCAGTGTTCCTCGGATGTTAAAGCATGCCGTTTCACGAATATTGTCCAGCAAGAATTTTTTTAAATGTGCTTTCTAGAAGCTGAGTTATCTACAATCAATAATTAAAATTTCAGTGTCTTCGCACCTTTCCCTCTCCTCTCGTCACTTTTTGCATGCTGAAAAGTCGGTGCTCCTCTGCCAGCCCCACTTCCGGGAGCGGAGCTTCATGACCCGCCGGAGCTACGCGGCTTATTGACCATGGCCATGGTAGCTGCCTGACGTCATGGATCCAACCAATAGCCATGGTAGCTGCCTGATGTCATAAAGAATCTAACCAATAGCCACCTCTCAACTTTCATACACAGGTGCGAGTGACGGAGGAGGGTGCGAGCATGAAAAAGTCGCCGGGAAGGGCTCGCGAACTTTCGCGTGTGATTGTGGGTTCTCTGCTGCATGTAAAGTGCATTATTTGGCTCACGTTTTCATGACAACACAATGTAGTTATTGAGCGAGTTCATGTGCTCTCTTCGGAGGGTGTTTCGGAGCCCCTTTATGTGCAGAACGCTATGCAACTCTGAATTAAAACAGTTTCTGGATCTACCTTTGAAGTATGCTGCACATCTTTAAAACAATGCTGTGGGCTTTTGTTTTGACGGAGAATGCCAAGCAAACAAACTGACTTGTGTGTGCTAAACTGCCAACTTTCTTGGGATACTACATTCCATTATACCTCCATCCTTCATCTGTATGTGCCATGAAATGTACCACGAAAAGGACGTGCACAAAGCATTAAGTTTCCTGTCAAACTGCGACGAAGGCAAGTGAATAAAATGTATTTGGTTTGTTTACTCGAATTTTGCCCAAGTGACAACTTGTTTTTGTTTCTCTTTCATAACCTTCCCTCACAACTTTGTCTGGTGTGTTAGTTTGTACATACATTTGAATCCTTAAAGTGATTTCATCTGAATCCAATAGAGTGACTAATGCTGTCATACACTGTTAATTTCTTAGGCTGATCAGATATGGTGCTACACAGTAGCTGTCAATCAGCTCGCTAAACACTTCTGCCAAACAATTTTGTTATGAATGATGCCTGTTGTTTTGTGACGCTGTGAAACAACCAGTGTAGGGGGGCCTGCGGCCTCATCAAGCTGTCTCCATGACAGCTTTTTCTGCGGGCCTCCTGTACCCTGTATTTGTTACTTGATGCAAATAAATTAACAAATAAAAAAACAAGTAGAATCAAAATCAAAATATGGTGTGCTCTGCTGTGCTTGCTATTCATTGTTTTCTTGAAGGTGATGAGCACAGCTGTGCGCATATTGTGCATAGCTGTGCACAGCTGTGTGCACGTGAGCATTGCGCATAGTGTTCACAAAAACAATATTTCCGACTAAGCATAACTTTAAATACAGCAAGCAGTGACCTAGTGAACTACATACCAATAGATTTTTTGTTTTGCTGGACTGAAGTTATATACTCCCCGACACTTTGAACTGTTGTCATGAACTAAAAGGCCTCCTATCTATACTGGTTAAGTATTCTCTGATTCGCAAAAAGAGTGCTTGTCTGGTATACTGCAATAATTTACTGAACAGAAATAAAAACATTTACAGATGCATCCCACTTCTTTCCTATGTGAATAAAAAATAACAGCCAAGGCATAGCAAATTATGTACTTAACATAAAAATAGCATTCTTCAATAACTTTAAACAAACATGCATTTCCTTGCACAAAAAAAAACAAACAAGGGTATGTGCATAGCAATAATGAAGTGTCATTTGTGTTTGATAAATATAGCCATGTGATAAACTGTGAGAAGACCACACCATGACAATGTTTAAAGAAAAAGGTAGAGCACCACCTCCATGTGTAGCAAGTGAGAGTGAGACGGTGACGCGGGCAGAAGCAGCAGGTGAGCTTACAATGACAGTGTGTTGTTACTGCTGGCTGAAGTGCTGGTTAGGATCCAGAGGCAGTGGTGAGCCTCCATAGGACCCTCCATGTCTGGGACACCCAGTCCACCTCCACCTGATTCCACATACACAATACGCTTGGGGCTACAGTCAATGTAGCAGCGGCCTCCATTCCTGAAAAATCCACAGAGAGCAGCATAAGATCAAAGAGCAAGAGACAGGAACCTACAGGCAATACTCTCGAAATGTGGGGCAAAATTTTTTTTTCTTCTCATAGCCAAGGGGCATTCTGACGTACTAACAGGCAAAAAGTGGTCGCCATGAAAACAATACGCTGTACACATGTGTGGTGACTCCCCTTGCTCTGCAATCAATGGCTATGGTGGGAACGAGAAGTACAGTACATACTAGCGAAAGGGATGCACTTTTTTCCGCAGTTTTGATAGGGTGCGGCCCTTACACGGGACAGGCATCTTTCTGTAAAACTTTTCCGTTTACAGTGGAGCCCCAATTATGCATTCCTTTTTTATGCTGCGACATACATTTCTATGACAAATTAGTACTTTCCTGGTAAATTTTTCAAATACATAATGCAATGAAAGTATGGATAATAAGATGTGCACCTGACAACTGGCATGAATTAACCGCATAAGGTAAAACAGGTTGCTAGATCAGCTTACTGGCAGATGTTATGTGATTAAGTTAACATCAAGCTCCTCCAAAAATCTAGCGCTAGAGTGACTGTGACGGCTCAGAGTGGCATGCCACACGAGCGACCCACGGCTGTTAAGTGTGAGGTGGCGTTCGCCTGGCCTGCTTTTCGGTGCGCTTCACTGTTAAAGGACATGCGGAAAGCAATTACAAGTTCATTTTAATGCGATGTTATTGTGTGATAGTGAACTAGTAACTACAATATGCCGTTTATCGTAAACCATGACTAGATTCACAGCACTTTTGGTACGGCTTCGATGCAATCCACTTATAACTTTACTTACTTATTTATAACTTAACGATACTGGGCGAACGGCATGCTACTACAGCGGCCAAGCCTGGCGGACGGTGCGACGCCGCAAAGGAACGCACCGGTAGCGCACGTGCACCCCATTCTATTTTTTTTTTTTTTGCGCAGCATAGCATTATGTCTCCTCTGGTGTGAACACTGAGCGCACAAGACGAGATAGCAGTGCTGTGGCACCACATGTTCACGGTTCCAGGCGGAGTCCAGTACGCGGGATGACGCTAGCGTGGTTGTACCAAATGTCGCAGGCAGTTATCGTCTATCAGCTCCCAGCGTAACATACAACGTGGGCAAAATTATGCACACATGAAGCAATTCTTTTTTTTTTTTTGCTGACTTTTTTTTCCCCCGAAATACCAGCTGCCACGTTGGGGGTGCAGCCCTTACACGGGGGCGGCCCTTACATGAGTATATACGGTATGTTTCCACAGGTGCCATGTCGTATTTCATGGTGACCAAAAAAGACATGACTGCAAAAGGGGATTTGCACCCATTCACTTTGCTGTTTCTGCCGAGAATATACTGTGTATGCTCTAAGATCACGGAACACGTCATTTACTCTAATGTTGCCACATTTCTAACATCGGTCAACTTTTTTCATCCAAACCAACACGGATTCCGGAAAGACCACTCATGTGAAACCCAACTAGCTTTGTTCCTGCATGACATTCATTCCTATCTTGACCGCAATATCCCAACTGATGCGCTATTTCTAGATTTTGAAACAGCTTTCGATAAAGTGCCCTATTCCCGCCTTCTACTAAAAATGTCCCTATTAAACATTAATCCTAGTGTCTTGAACTGGATTCGAAGCTTTTTAACTGACCAAATGCAATTTGTTTCCGCTAATGGCTTCTCATCATCTTACTCACACATTCTTTTAGGAGTACCCCAAGGCACAGTTCTTGGCCCCTTGCTCTTTCTAATATACATTAACGATTTGCCTTCCACAGTAACATCTAGCATCCGCCTTTTCGCGGATGATTGCGTACTCTACCGCCCCATAACTAAAGCCGAGGATGCTTACATCCTCCAAAATGACATGGATAACATACAGCAGTGGTGCACTACGTGGCTAATGTCCCTAAATACTACAAAGACTGTGCAAATTTCTTTTCACCGCCGCCGAAATTATACTCCGCCTACTTATAAAATTAACGATACTGCCATTATTTCCGCTAACTGTTTTAAGTATCTTGGTATTAACCTCGCTAGTGACTTACCATGGTCTTGCCACATTAACCACATAATAAACTCATCTAATCGATCAATTGGGTATCTCCGGCGTAACCTGCACATGACACCTTCTTCCTTAAAATTACTAGCTTATAAAACATTTGTGCGCCCTGAACTTGAATACGCTTGCGCAATATTTGACCCCCATCAGTCTAACCTTACCTCAGCCCTTGAATCTGTTCAGAATCGGGCCACTCGCTTTATCCTTTCAAACTACTCGCGATACTCTAGCATATCAGCCTTGAAGTTCCAACTGAAACTTCTTTCTCTCGCTTCCCGTCGCCGAATTTCACGTCTCTGCCTTTATCACAAGTTTTTCCATTGTTCACCCCGTGACGGCAAGCTCATTCTACCAGTACGTCGAACACCCCACACAGGCCATACAAACAGCGTCATCCCGCATCGTGCCCGCACTACTACTTTTCAGAAATCATTTTTTGTTCACACAGCTCGCGACTGGAATGACCTTCCCTCCGACTTAGCACTAATCCCTGATCCAGCCCATTTCAAGACTGCCATCGAGGAAGCCATGCCATCGTCTTGATTCCCATGTAACATTCATTGTTAATCGCTGTTCTTGCGCCCACTCATTATGTAATGTCCCGTCAGGGACCCTTGAGGTTCAAATAAATAAATAAATAAATAGAGAGACGTGCAAGCTTCCAGCCAGACATACCTGGGATCACCAAAGTACCCTGGCTGGCAGGTTTCGCAGTGCTTCCCTTGGGTGTTGTGCAGGCAGTAGCAGTCTCCTGTGCTCGAGTCACACATGCCTTGCGTAGCGTCACCATGGCCATTGCAAGCACATTTGCGGCATCCAAAAGGACTAGTAGCATTCCCAAAGCTCCCTCTCCTGGTTGTTTGAGCACAGTGCAGAACGATAACGGGAGAGGGAAGTGAAAAATAACTTTATTTCATTTTTATTTTTAAACATTTTTTGCTACAGTGACTGCAGACTGCTGAATACAGTGAAGCCCAGTTCATTTTATTCTGTTTCATTCATACCTGTCAGCCCAGCAATAATGATACCATAGCAGCATTTCAGCCAATGGCAAGGGATAAGAACAATAAAAATAAATGGGATAGATGTGCTGTAAAATACCTGTTGTGAAAAACAGGTTAATATGTTTTGCAATGTTTCACAGAATAGCCCCTAACATTTCTCATGCAAAACTGGTTGGAGGGCTGAAAAAGAAAGTATAAAATGAAACAGCTGGCATCAAAGCAACTTCATGCATTTTTCTATTTATTCATGGTAAAGTCCAAATTACAGTAAACCCTCATTATCTCTAGCTCGCATACCTTGAAGTATCGGTTAAGATGAAAACTTTGCATCTCAATCAATAGGCACCATGTATTTGTCACTGCTTATCTCGAAATGCTTTCATGACTAAATTTGAATTTGTATGCAGTGCAATCCACTTATAACGATACCAGATATAACGATACATTGCTAATAACAAAAAAATTCTTTAGAGTTATGAATTCTGCCATCGTCCCTGATGTAAAAATAAACCGTATATAACGATAAAAAAATAACAGATACAATGATAGGATTCTGGCCACCTCGAAGGTGTTTACTAGCAAAATTTGTCTGAAAGTTTGACAAAAAATAAATTATTTAAAGCGAATGATGTAAAAAATTCGCGAAGGGACCAGCCTGGTGACATCCGTAAGAGAGGGTTGCCTACCACCTTGGGAACCAAGTGCTATCATCGCCACAATCGCTGGAGGAAAGAGCTTGCTTGGCCACTGCCACGCAATGAACGCTACCTCACACAAATGTAGTTTCTGCCCAAGATGGTTGAGAATTTACATTTTTTTAATCATTCGCGTTTTCTTGTGCGTTCCCCCATTTCGCATTGACCGCAGCTCAGTCCATGGCAGCGTGCCAAGATGCTGTGCACCGATAACATCATGGCGTGTTTATCTCTTGAGGAGAGCTCCGGAGGAGGTGGGGGTGGCTCGCTCAGCGAACTTGGCAAAGGCGCTGTGCGCTCCTGACAGGAGCACCGGTGCACCGGTGGATATGGCTACACGTATGGGGTAATACCTACATGCATTGAGGAATGCATGGGTATGTTCTTTTTGCTTTTTTTTTTGCCGGTTTAGATATAACCATAATCTGTAGTAACGATCGGATTTTCCTTTTTCAATATCGTTATAAGTGGATTGCACTCGCCAAATATGACCTCTGAAAGCTAGAAAAAAAAATTTTGCAGAGCTAAGCTTACTAGCTTCGTGCATTAATCACTGAAAGCTGATTGGCATTAGTGGCCGAGGGGTCTGGAGAGGCAGGCCTGATTCGGTGTGCTTCATAGGTGACTGCCAGTTTTGGCACCTCTACACTCACATGCATACTCGAATATTTTCCACTCGCGGTCTCCGGTTTTATTGCATTCCCAGTACATGTCACGGACTCCAGGGTTAAACACTGTCACAGAAGTGGCAGCATCTTTTTCACTTATGTTTATATAAAACTGATGTGTCCGCGTTTCTTTACACATATGTATGTCGATGTAGCCTCTATGCGTCTATGGAAGAGAGCGCGTGCGTGCACGATGTTTCAGTGGTATTTTCTTCTAGTGGTGCAACCCCTCCACAATGCATGTGCGGGGGCGTACGTGTTGCTTGTTTTGTTGCAAATGCTGCACATAATTTATCGAAGGAGGATATACCAACTACTGAAATTGCTTCACTTGAGCAAAGAGAGTGGGAAAGGGCAGAGAAGAAGGTTCCTAGTGGCACGTCAACAGGACCAGGCGGTATTCCAATTATGTTAATAATAGGGGTGTGCGAATATTCGAAATTTCGAATACGAATTGAGTATGTTTCATATTCGGTTCATAATCGTATTCGGGAAATGACATTCGTGATTTTCCGAATATTCGAAAATTCTCGAATACTCGGCAGCGTTCGTATACTGCGCCGACTTTCGTAAATTTGATTGTGGCAAAAATGTAATATCTTGGCAAATTATCTGTGTATAGAGTTTAAAGTTCCAGGAAAACAATATAAAGGCCCTGTTCTCTTTCTTCTCCATCGTTTATCGCGTGGACCGATCGCAATCCGCTGCCGCTAGGCTTGACCTTGTGCGCAACTCTGCAAGTGCGCTTTTCCACATACCACACGTGCTGCGAACAAGATGGGGGACGACCCGCTTCTAACAATTGCAACGCGAAGGCTGTTATTTTTTACTCTTCAGTAATATGTTATCTAATTAATTCCCGCACCCATGGCATTCGTTCTGTCACCTTAACTCTCTGAACGTGACCACCATCATCTTGCTTTGGTCAACTACGCTATGCGAGAAAGCCTACTTGTGGAATTTCGCTTGAGGCTCCCTAAGGGGCGAGTCTAGGTGCCGCAACAGGGCAAGCGATCCTGTAAAAATCCCGCCTATTGCATGGTGCACTGTAACCCATGCACCTCTTAAGTGGGCGTAACGGTAGGCGTGACAACGTTCGGAGGGCCCCTGTCACTAGGTCAAAACAATGACCTGGCCGCATAGTTTTGGTTTCTGAGTTTCGCCACTCGCCCATGGCAATGGCAACTGTCGGCCCGCGCATTGGCCAGTAGTCCAATCTCAGTACCGTGCCGTTTTAAGATGCTGACTGACGCGTCGCTGGCCATTTTTTTTTCTTTTTTAGAAGCAGCCTTGCCATTCCGACGTCAATGTGCGTTCCCATCTCTCTTATGTTCGCGATGTCTTCCAGCACGCCGAAACTCTGTGCTCGTCACGGGATTACACGTGTTTGCACAATAGAGCCGCCTCATATGACTACCGCATTTTCGGTACTTTTTTTTTTTCAGGGCCGCGGGGCATTTTATAAACAGACCTTCGAATAAGCCGGGCATTTCTATCAGTTCTTTGAACTCCGAATTATTGAGGTTTTACTAGCCATCATGTTATTTTTGTATTCAGTCTTGTGATGTTATGGATTTCATATTGCCTGACCACATTACAGGTTGGATACTGTTGTGCTGTTCAATTAAGTAGTTTACATTTTCGCACACATCATGCTTTCTTTTTTTTATACGGTGCTCAGGCAGTCTAGTTTTGTTTATTTCAGTTACAAAAGCCATACACTATTTTGAAAAAAAAATATGAGCAACAATGTTTGCTTTTTTATCTTTTCTGAACTTATCTTTTGTGCTGACCAGATATTCGATATTCGATTCGATATACGAAGCCATTTTTTTTTCATATTCGTATTCGATTCGTAATCGAAAATTTCAATATTCGCACAACCCTAGTTAATAAAGAAGCTAGGAACAAATTCCAAGCAAACATTAATACAGGTAGTGAATAAAATGATAATGGATGGCAAAGTCCCCGATGAATAGCGATTAAGTAGAATGAACATGATATATAAGGGAAAGGGGGACAAAGCTGACGTAAGTAACTACCGTCCCATAACAGTGACATATGTGGTTTACAGGGTGGTGATGCAGATTATAAAGGATAGACTGCAGGCTTGGGTGGAGAACGAGGGGGTGCTAGGGGAGCTACAAAATGAGTTCCGGAAACAAAGGAGGTTGGAGGACAACCTATTTTCATTGACGCAATGCATAGAGATTGCTGAAAAGGAACACAGGCCCCTATGGCTAGCATTTCTGGATATAAAGGGAGCCTACGACAACGTTATTCAAGAGTACCTGTGGGACATACTGGGCACATTGGATGTGAAAGATGGAGTAACTGATCTTTTAAAAGATATATATAAAGGTACCAGTGTGCTTATAAAATGGGAAAAATGTATCAGGGCCTGTAGAGATATAGCGGGAGCTTAGGCAAGGATGTCCGCTGTCTTCTTTGTTGTTCATGTTGTACCTGCAAGGGTTAGAAACCAAACTAGAGAGGAGCGAACTAGGCTTCAACCTTTCTTTTTTCAAGCAAGGGGAATGGATTAAGAAAGACATTACCGGGACTAATATACGCGGATGATATAGTGCTAACGGCTGACAACAAGGAAGATTTGCAGAAGTTTATAGACATTTGTGGTACAGAGGGAGACAGATCAGGTTTGAAGTTTAGTAAGGAAAAATCTACAGTCATGATATTTAATGATGAGGACCGCGAGCATAGAATACAGGAGTTCACGCTATAAGTAGTGGATGAGTACAAGTATCTTGGGGTGTGGATAAATAATAGAGCTGAGTATCTGACAGAGCATGAAAAACATGTAACGAATAAAGCTATTAGGAATGTAGCTGTCATGACAAATAGGGCACTGTGGAAGTACAATAGGTATGAAGTGGTAAGAGGCATCTGGAAAGGGGTGATGGTTCCTAGCCTGACTTTCGGTAATGCGGTCCTGTGCATGAGACCAGATGTTCAAGCAAGGTTAGAAATCAAACAACGCGGCGTGGGGAGACTAGCTTTGGGAGCACATGGCAATACACCAAATCAGGGGGTACAGGCTGATATGGGATGGGCGTCTTTCGAGAGCAGAGAGGCTAGCAGTAAGATAGCATTGAGGAACGATTGAGAAAGATGGAGGAAAAGCAGTGGGCTAGGAAAGTTTTCAGATACCTGTATATAAAGAATGTTGACACGAAATGGAGAAAGCAAACTAGAAAATTGACAAGCAAATATCTGGACAGCAGTAAGGGGGCAAATCAGCAATTATCGGTTAAGAAAAAGGTTAAAGAAACAGAGAGAGCTCTGTGGAAAACAGGGATGCTGACGAAATCGGCACTGGGAACATACCGGACCTTTAAACAGGAAATTGCCACAGAAAATATCTATGATAATTGTAGGGGAGCAAGCTATTTGTTGTTTGAGGCCAGGACTGGAGTTTTGCGGACTACGTATAGAGTCAGGTACCACGAGATAGACACGTTGTGTGGTGTTTGTGGAGAGGAGGAGAAAATGGCTGAACGCTTGATACTTTTCTGTAAAGGGCTTCGCCCTGCAGTGGAAAGCAGCGGGGCTGATTTATCCAAGGCATTGGGGTTTAAGTACAGTGAAGGGAAAGTGGATTTTAAGCGGGTAGAAGTAACCAAGCGAAGGTTATCTGATTGGTGGCTAAAATCAAGACAAGAGTAAAATTTCACAAGTCATGGCTAGGTGGCTTGAACCACCGCTCAATTTAAAGGGTCAGCCTTAGCCATCCATCCATCCATCCATCCATCCATCCATCCATTCTGTCTATCTGTTATTTTTTCCCAGCTCAAGGTCACCTCTACTACTGCCAAAGCCTTGAGCTGCTTTTGTATATTCGTGAATTCTTTTCTTACTTCAAGATGGTGGCCATACAGTGTCCAAGTGGGGGGGCCTACGTAACTCCCTTTTTGTGTGTGAACTACTTGGAGCATTTTTGGTGTGTGTGTGTGTGTGTGTGTGTGTGTTTTTTTTGGACACTGAGTGATTCGTCCGCTAACGACCTAAGCTTTTAAGAAGGGGCCGAATGGGCACGAGCGTCAGTGCGCTCCGCGGAGGGAAAGCCGCCGCCGCGCACTCCCAGGTCTCTGAGCCGCCGCACCGCATCCTTGAAGCCGCCCAGCCTGCGTCTTTATGGATGGACTGCTGCCACGCTCCCCGGTCAACTGTATGTTCGCTCCCCTTCTGAACTTTTTTTTCAACTGTCGCTAATTGGACTCGCTCTTTCATCGTGATCTCTGTAGACAATCTCTTATTGAAATGTATAACTTAATTCAGTGTATTTAATGCGATGTGTGTTTTTCAGAAGTCCATGGTAATTGTTTCATAAAATTTCCATTCCTCTACTGTAAAAGCTCTCGTATTCCTAGTATCGATTCTATAAACTGTTTTGTTGTTGTTACCTCTCAACACGGCTCTCTCTCATTCACTACGTTTGCTTACCGGCTACGCCGGGCATCGGCCACCCCCTTATTGTCATGACTCGGTGATGTCATGACGCATGCTGAGCTTCATGATGCAGAAGCTGTAATTGCTGCAACGCCGTACTTTCACTACCCTGTACAGACTCCATGGAAAACTGATTGCCAAAAACCGGTGGACCAACTGCCACAACACGGTGCAAACACAGAGCAACAGCTGCGTGGAAATTCTCTGGTGAGTTTTCCTCGCCACGACCTCTCCAAAACGTGACTGTGGGTAGACTTCTATCGACTGGCTTTCCCCCTTTCCCAAGCAATGAGCACGCCCACTGCCGTGACTTATTGTTGGTGCCACTGATTAGTCCCACCGCACACCCTCCGTTTCCCCTTCAATCGGCGGTGTTGACGTGGCTCAGCTTATCCACTACGGGTGATGCTAGCGCTCCAAGCGGCGTCCAGTTGTATTAACGAGGCTTTTAACACGACAGTTAAAGGTCTTGCTCAGCGGAAGACCAGACATCAACGGCGATGTTGTGAGCGAAAAATCCCCATGGAAGCAAGCTAGGTCACGAGACCTTGTGATGCCATCACAAGCTGCCCACCGGACTGTGAGCGAACTGGCCACCATGCCATTTGGCAGTTAAATTAATGATTGGCAATGCTCGGTTGCCTGGGAAGAGCAATCTGGCCTCACAAGCCATGAGGACTCCCTAAGACCTATGAATGTAGGGGATGATCAACTCCACATACATGAGCATTAACCCATTAAAGCTATCCTGTCATACCATTATGAAGAAGTTCTTAAAAGAGTCCCCTCTAGTTTTTTCTCCGCTCCCACCCGGCAGCCACTCGGTCACCAGGCTATGGAGAAGATTTGTCGGTACCACCCTGGATGACAGTGGATTCTATCGCGACATGCTACTCTAAATGGCTATATAAACCAAAGGCTTTCACTGTAAAAGGCTATCAGCAATGAGTGGCCTGCGTGGCTCACAAGTCACGCTGCGATCCAATGAGCAAGTCATGCTGACGCACCCCAAAGCACATCCCTCACTGGCATCTGTCCCATGCTGCACTTCGCGCAATGCCGAAACTCATAGCCCCCCACTGACTAATGCCGACGCGCGCCATCACCACTGCGGCCGGCATTGATGACTGTGATTGTAGAGTTATAGCATAAAGCGATACGTGATCTGCTACCGCAATCCATTTCCGCGGGGCACCACTCAATGCAGGAAGTGCATAGCTTCCAACTCAACAACGCACAAGACATTGCATCCTGAACAAAGACATCCAGGTAGAACATGGCTGTACAAGACAAGCTAGCAGCAGCAAAAAAAGTAAAATGACAGCTCATAGCCTCAATACCTGCAAAGATGACAGTGGGCTCCTTCAGTGAGGTTGTAGCACCGATCACAATGGCCTACTCCACGCTCACAGCTGCTATGGTTATGGCAGCCACAGTCAACATCACACCTTGGCCCCGTCCAGCCAAGATGGCAGATGCACCGAAAATCGGGTGCCTCTGAACAATGGCCATGAACACAATGCTCAGCACACCTGGAAAACATGAAACAGTAACAACAAATAAAATAAATAAGACTAGTGTAGTGGGCAGGACGTTTCCATTCCCTTGAAAATCTACATATTAACATAAGCAAAGATTCCAATAAAAATTTGATAGAAATTTGAATTCCTTCTGAAATTTCAACCCTATAGGAATTACAATTTCATTACACTTGCATGATCCTTAAATTCTGACCGTTGCAGAGGCCTCCTCAAATGCAATGGTGCATAACAATACCACAAAAAAAAAACAACAACAAGAAGACTTCCTCGTTCCCCTAAACAGATACATACGTCTTAACACAGGTGGTAGTGCCATCGCCTTTGAAGCCCCGATTGCACTGACATCGATAGCTGTTGGCCGTGTCATAGCAGCTTGCATCTGGGTGGCAGCGGGCCAGCTTGAGCTTACATTCATTCACGTTGGGGCACTGGGCATAAGACCATGACGCCTCCCGGGGGCCACCCAAGGATGGGAACTGCTTGCGGACACGCTCCGAGCATGTGCCTGCCAGGGTTCAAACAATAAAAATGCGGCATGTTTCTGAGCAGCTCCCTCTTGATTGCCACTGAAGAGCCCAAGAGAAACTTACGGGGCACCAGCCTCATGAAAGCAACTAGCTTCCGCATAGTGTACACAAGAGTTCGCTCCCAAGCCAGAAGCTGAACATATTTATCCCTTGTTATCAGCCGGATGCCCACTGCTATACACACTAAACGCAATCAGGCAAAATAAAACAGTAGAGTTAAACAGGCACTGAACAATGGCAAAAATCAAAGTATGTAAGAACCGTAGCATTCAAGGTTTCTGCATTTTCATAAGGGTACAAGAAACTAGTCACCAGGTAATAGGCATTTATTAACATTTGCGTTACAAGTGCAGTTTTTAGTATGACATCAGATAATTTTAGAATTTGCAACTGAAGGCTTCCGCGTTTCCGTTTCATCAATGAATGCTCACACATAGGAGAAAAATCAAAAACAACAAAAAAGAACTGGCTTTTTAATCCCAAAAGGGTTAAAACATGCTCTGCATTTTTATAGAGCCTCCAGGAGCTATGTGTATAACTGAAACAGTAGAATGGGCTTTAATGTACACAAGGTAATCGTCCTGAACACATGTAGAGATGAATACCTTGTTTGCTCAAATGTAGCCCTAAGTTTTTTTTACCAAAAATAGATGTTACAAGTCACCCCTCAGTATAATCGTATATTACGTGGAAGCAAAATCACACTATGCCGTATTACTCGCATGTTGGTTTATACATCATGCAGGTAGGCCTTTCATGCAGGTAGTTGCCTTGCTTGATGACAATTCTTTTTGAGCCTGCGCAACATGGTTTTGGTCAAACATATTCAAGTGAAACACAGTTACTTTAATTCGTTGATAAGCTACACCACATACTTGACAAGTCATCTTGTGCAGACTGAATTTTTTTAGCTTTCTTGAAAGCCTTTGATAAAGTTTGTCAGCAACTGTTACTTCATAAATTTAATCATTTTAATCTTGATCCTCACATGTCCAGATGGATTGAATCCTTCCTACTTAACCACTGGTAATTTGTATTTGCTAATGGCACTACCTCGCCGCTTACTAAAGTGATCTCTCGTGTACCACAAAGATCTGTACTTGGACCGCTTTTGTTTTTAATTTTGCAGATGACTGTGTAATTTTCCAGGAAATCAGTAAACACAATCACATAGACACTCTCCAGTACAATCTTAATCTTGTCTTCAACTGGTACATAACATGGAAAAAAGAATTAAAAACTAACAAATGTAAGTTTATGTTTCCCGCAGATTCAAAAATCTTCCTTCATATTATTTGAATGGCATTCCTCTTGATTCTGTCACAGCATATAGGTATCTAGGCGTTCATATCGCATGAAACTTAACATGGCGTACTCATATCGAATACGTGACTAATAGACAGTTTTAGTTGACCGGAGCGACGGTCCCGCTCCGTTCAGGCAGCCCAGCGGCAACATAATTGCGCATGCGCAGCCCGCTTGGCCCTGAGCGGGCTACCGGAATGCACCTCCCGTTCCGCTCGCTGACGACCCTAGCCGAGAGAGCCTAGCGAGATGGCCCCCAGCAGCGGAGCAAGATGGCTGCCCCCAGCGAGGCAAGCGCACAGTCGTCAACTTTTTCCGCCAGCGGTGCTATACTCCGTTTCATACATCAGGTGCAACGTTGTCAAAGCTAGCGCTCTTGTTTGCGCTGCCTGCATACGCGGCCAAAAAGTAGTGCGCTCCTTGTGGTGAGCAAAACATAGTAAATCCTTTGTTTACAGGCGTACTGCATGACACATATGTCATCAGCTTGATTAAATGCATTCTTACTGCTGACGACACGCTGTCACTTTCTCGTGCCTAAGACCACTCGTCCACAGAAAAAGCGTGGAATAACTCGCCTCTCTTTATTTTCCCGTGCGGACTACTTCCGTGACTTTTGCAGCGTTGCACCTGATGTATGAAACAGAGTATAGTTCTTTGCAGCAGAGGCTTTACGGCTTTGGCATTGTCTTTGTAGATGTAGCAAAGGTAGAAGATGTACATACATACATACAGTGGCTCGTGAAATCAACATGAACGCCGGAAAAAACCAGTACAACCTTGGCTAGAGCTGTGGTTGGCTTGCTTTGGATATCGAGAAGACCCGACCTATCGAAGAACATCAATATATGTTAAAAACATTTCTGCTACCTAAATTCTTTTCAACTGCATATAAAATTGTACAATAAAGAGTATTTTTTAAAGTATAAAAAGAAATATTGAACCTATATAGTTTATCAGATGTAGTGCTTCCAGTTTAGTTGCACAGAGGGTGCTACGAGAGCCCTCTGCTAAGGGGAACTCATTTCATGCGCAACTAAAAACGATTTCGGTGTCAGCGCTCCGCTACCGCTCACTGTGCTACCGTGAGCGGAGCAGTACCGTCGCTCCGGTCAACTAAAACTGTCTAATAACGTTAATCGTATGCTAAGGATATTTACGTCACGACTTCTCTGCCGTTCTATCGTCCCTAAAACTTTTATACTTTATAAAACACTAATACGTCCTAAACTTGAATACGCAGCATCCATAAGGGACCCCACGCATGAAAACCTTATAACTTTTCTCAAACCTATACAAAATAATTCTGTTCGCTTCACCCTTTCCAATTATAACCGTACCGCAAGTATCACAGCCATGAAAGCTCAACTTTCCCTCCTATCCTTACAATATTGCCGGAGAATCAGATACTTAACTCTTTTCCACAAAGTATTTCACCACGTCACGCTGCATGATTTCATTTCACTGCCCGAATACATTTCTTGTCGCACTGATCATTGTTACAAAGTAGGGATTGCAAAATGCCATACTGACCCGTTTTCAGTTTCACCACCCCAGACTTTTGTCGAGTGGGACCTCCTTAACCCCAATATTGCAGCCATTGAAGATAACTTACATATTCGAAATGCACTAGTTAACTTTGTATAATCAAGGGAAAGTTGAATTTATGTTCCAATAACATTCACTGTATTGTATTCATTGTTTTGTTTTATCCTATGTAACCCACTCCCCTCTGTAATGCCTTTGGCCCTGAGGGTGCAATAAATAAATAAAATAAATTTCTGAACATTCCGCAGAAATCGAATACTGCATAGACTTTCATACCTGCCCATGACAAAATCACAATGTCTGGGGAAATAAACTGAAGTTTGAGTTTAAAGTGTCAAAAAAATAGAACATAGATGTTCTCTTTGATTTCTTCTCCGCTGTCTATCGCGTGGACTGATCACATTTGAACATTGCTAGGGCTTAGTGTGAAAGTCTGCAAGTGGGCTTTCCCACATACCACATGTGATGCAAAGAGCATGCCTGACCACTGCTTCAAACAATCAAATGTGAAAGCATGCATTTTTTTATCTGTCCATTATTTCATACATACCTAATTTCCACACCCATGGCACTCATCCTGTCGCCTTCACAACTCTACAGTCACATACAACTGAAGTCTGCAGTGCAGCTCTGCCCACATTCAGGGCCACTGAACAGAATTCCTCACTGACAAAAAGAAGACCATTGTTAAAGCTTTTTTTGTTGCCTAAACAAGAAGCTAATCACAAGACGAAATTAAAGGCTCAAGAATTTTGATGTCTCTGGCTTGTTTGATACAGTCAAACATTAAAAAGCTGATTTTGTTCACTGCTCTGGTTGGCCAGCAGACAAATACAGGATGCCGCCGGCCGTTGTCCACTGTTATCTTCAGCTGTTTTTTATGTTGCATCCTACTACAGCATGAGCTCCACCGTATCGTTTTGCCCAGCTATAATATGTATGATATGTAGACAAGCTCATTTGCGGAATGTCACATGGGGCCACCAGCCCGCAGCGATGGGGCTCTCGGCCGCGCATTCGCCAGATGTCCAAACCCACCTGCACGGCACTTTCAGACATCAACTGGCGAGTCATTGGTCATTTCTATTCCTTTTTAGAAGCAGTGTCGCTACTCCGACATCAGTGGGTGTTCCCCTCACTTATGTCATCGTTGTTCTTCCAGCACACTGAATTTCGCTATTGTCACGGGCTTTTCATTATTTGTGCGATGGAGCCTTCTCTGAAGGCTTGACCACATTTTCGCATTTTCGGCATTTTTTTTAGAGGGGTGAGAGGCATAATTACAGCATTTCTTCTGGTCCCTTGAAGTCCGTATTAAAGAGTTTTTGCTACCCATCATGTTATCTTTCTTTAGTTGCCAGTCATGTATCAATCATAGATTTCATTTAGATACTTATTTTGTATGACCACATTACAAGCTGTATATTGTTATGCCGTCTAATGAAGCAGTGTACATTTCCGTGCACATAATTTTTTTTAAGTATGCGGCTAAGTCAATCTAGCTTTGTTTACTCTGGCTGCGAAGGCCATAGACTATTTGCAAAAAAAATGACAACAATTTCTTATTTCTTTTATACTAAACAGATATTCGATTTAATATTTGGAGGCATATTTTCTTCATAATCATATTCAATTCATATTTAAAAATTTCAATATTCGCAGACCCTTGATTCTTTTTTTTTTTACACACCTGAAAAACTGACTCTCGCATTACAATAAGTGTTTTTATTTGCCTCAGTTTCTCACCTGCACAGTTCACTCTTGCGTTACCATTATAGTCGCGTTTCATTTGAGTAAATCATATTCTAGTGCTACCTTGAACTTCAATTGTCTATGTCGTCTTCTGTCCGTTACTATTCCGGGGGACTGTGAGATCATCCCAACTAATTCCTCTTCTTCCATGTTAGCTCTTCTACATACGCAAGAGGCCTCTATCTCAGCAGTACAGTGTTAGCTGTGCACACGAACACACATGAAAAAGCCTTTATATTATGTGTGTGACAAATGAGTGATGGCAATGACAAGATTTTAATGGCTGACGGGCCTAGCGCGGGGCACTCTGTCCCGTGCAACCGCACACATCATTGTCATCTGCCTCATAATATTACTCTGGGGCACTGAGTGTACTTCCCAATCATTTCTTTTTCTTCTTCTTCCCATTTTTCTATTTTCATTTTCCCATGCCCACCTGAACAACATTGTATCATTGTATTCCAGCTTCCATTTATTCTTCTACTTCATCTTTTGGATAACTTGGTTTGGTTTATGATTTATGGGGGTTTAACGTCCCAAAGCGACTCAAGCTATGAGGGACACCGTAGTGAAGGGCTCTGGAAATTTCGACCACCTGGGGTTCTTCAAAGTTGACTGACA
Source organism: Amblyomma americanum (assembly GCF_052857255.1). Taxonomy (NCBI): domain Eukaryota; kingdom Metazoa; phylum Arthropoda; class Arachnida; order Ixodida; family Ixodidae; genus Amblyomma; species Amblyomma americanum. The sequence continues at coordinate 194,994,694 of NC_135497.1, read as the reverse complement.
TTGCACAGTACACGAGCCTCTAGAATTGTGCCTTCGATTGCCGTGGCCAGGATTGAACCCGCGTCTTCCGGGTCTGCAGCCGAGCGCCATAACCACTGAGCACTGCGGCGGCGGTCGGATAACTTAGAAAACACTACATTTTACTGAGGCTAAATTGGACACAAAAATACTGAGGGTTGTCACTATTAATGCTTCAGACTTAAAATAAAAGCAGTGCACGTTGCTCCCATGCTGCTGTGGAAGAAAGGCTCCTCACAGCAGTGGTGTAGTCCCTTGCAGTGGACCAAAGGACCAGTTTTGAGAGAGCTATTCATTGCAAATTACTGAATTCATATTTTGCACAACAAAAACTGCATGCCACAAGGTAATAGCGAATGTTTATTCATTGAACATGCACACATTCTATAGCAATATGAGGTAAGTAGCATACCAAGGTAAGGTCCAGAGAAGTCTCCCTCCACACAGACTCCATTGTTTGGATTGTAGTCATTTCCACACCAACCACATCCCAGCTTCTGCAGGCAGCCAGCACAATCTTTAAATGCTGAGCAATTGGGACACTGTGCACCTGGAAATGTAGCTCCCCTGCAAAATGATAACAATGAAAAAGGTGGAAGTTATACTACCACAAGTTACTCACAGCTCAGTAGCTGGCCCCAGAAAAATTCGAGATCACTGTGGCAACCCGCATTGGAGTAATGCGAAAGCACTGACGCCACCTCGGCAGTCGACGCCTCTCTTTGCCCCTCTTTGCCTCTCTTTACATGTGGTCTGGATGTTGAAGCTGCACTATACGATGGCGCGGACAGCTTAAACATGATGCCACACGTCCACACAACGCGCAATTAAGCACCACACGGCATCAGAACGCGGCATCAGCACATCAGCGTCATCAGTGCGCGAACACAACATCTGCACGCGGCAATGGCGAGAGAGCGACTGGCATACAAGAGGCGCACCGAAGCGGAAGAGGCCGTATACTCATTTCCAGTTGTTTTTTGGTGCGCCGTCACTCCGTGTGTCTCACGTGATCGTGACATCACTTCAGCAAACTGCCGATGGCGTAGGAGCGACGTGTTGAAGCGGATGGGGCCGTATACTCATTTCATATTTGGCATGGCATCGCTTCGCGCCACACCGTTACACCATTAATTCTCCTTAATTCACCCTTAATTAACCTTTAACACACTTAATTCACCCTTATTTCACCATAATTTCACCTTAATTCACCATTAACACCCTTATTTCACCATAATTTCACCTTAATTCACACTTAACACTTTACATTAATCATTAATTGATTGGATTTCGATTAACTGCGCATTTTCCCTCGTTTCATGAATGAATGAATGAACATTATTCCCGTCATCATGGGGCCTCACAGTCGGGGCGAAGGAATTAGGAGGTGGTCTCAGTATTCCTTTCGGGTGTTCAAATTTGGCACCATATGTTGGCTCTGCCCACAGTTCCAGTCACATGGTCCCACACTTTCGGCATTTTCAAATCTGGCACCACTTTGGCTCTGGCCCTACCCACTTTTTGGACATTTTTGGCTCTAAATAATTACCTATTCATCCGATTTCGAAAATTTTTGTTAGGGCAGCATCCTCACGTTATACTCTTTAGATTACAACTGCTCATTTGACGCTACTCTTTTGAGTTCCCTACAACTGCTGCGGACACGACCTTGTCGACATAGCCTAGTAAAGCTTTCACTTTAATAAGAGATCCTTCATACATGGCTCGCAATTTGATGCAATGAGAAAGTCTGCGCATAGCTGCTGAATGCTTCGATACAAAGTATACAAACTGAACTGATTCTTTTTAACACCCATTTAGCAACATTAAGAGAGCCTGTGGAAGTGGCAGTGGATATGTAATGCCGACTCCAGGGATCTATAGGTTGTTGTGCCCGCTTTCATCCCAACTGCTTTGGCGCCTGAAGAGACCAACTACCAAAATAGCCTACGTGTGACGAGGCACAGGGAACCGAGAAAACCTGCTTGTCACCAGTGCCCGGGTACAGAGTTCAACAAAGGAACTACAACAGAGCCTTCTCAGACAGGGCGAGTCTTCGAGCAGCGCAAGCTGCGACGCACAACGGCTGTCCAGGTTAGGGAGACAAGTCACCCCTTCCGGCATCACCTAACTTTTTTTGCAGCTGTGGTTTCGTCGAACTACCCATTGCCTAGCTTCGACAACCTCCCTGTTGCCATTCCTGGAGGCTCAAGGCAGCTCCAAGAACTGGCCTGCGTTTGCACCTGATTCACACCAGACGTTTGCGAAGGACAAAAGAAAAAGGATGTGCTCCTGCAACAGCCTTGGAACCATTCAGCTTCAGTGTCACCATCCAAAGGTAGTGCCCACGAAAAACTCAGCTGACTGGCGGAAAAAAGCAGGAACTAAAGGCAAAAACGCTATATAAGAGCGCTTGACTGCTTCGTCTGTCATATTCCCTCATCGCAGTCTTTCTCACTGCTCCAAGATGTAAATATAATGTGAATATATTTGTTTTGCTGTTTTTCCTAACCCTCCTTGTCTCCTCATCCTTACTCCTGCGGGGAAACCACTGCAAACCTGGGTCTCAATAAGGGGCATCCACAGGCTAGATCTCTGTCAGCATCAAAAACTCATTGCAAGTAAGTACATCCTCAAGAGACTCTTCCCTCCTTAATACCTCACCATCTCAAACATCATAGTAGACATCCCCAAACACACACAGTAAAACCTCATTAATTTAACATCTGTTAATTTGGAAATTCGGATAGTTTGAACTGCTGTTAGAATCTCGCAAAATGGCGACGGAAGTTTATTCGTGAGTTTCATAGCCTATAGAGTGCACCATCAGCTGCGCAATATGGCGGATAACTGGATAATTGCGGATGCCAAACAGCTTCACTGCACTCGTTTAGTAAATGGTTTTCTGACTTGACATCAAGTGCTTGTTAATTTTTATTTCCTTTGTGAGGAGCATCAAACTCACTAATAACTTCAGTATCCCGTTTTTAAATGAAAGCAAAAGGGCTTCAAGAAAAACAATGTGATGTCCAAAGCTGGATTCAAGACTGAAAACGGCACGAAAAACGGGACAAGATAAAGAGAAGCAACACACACAGCACCGAACTTACAACTGAGTGTATTTCGTGCGAGAGCGCAATAAATACAGGAAGTACACATAAAAGCTAAAAGAACACCATGATATAAGACCGATACTATTGCAGGTCAATATCTAAAAAGGCTATCTCTTTTCTCGATAAGCGAAGAGACGGCACGCTCAAGCACTTGTCACCTCTCGTGTGGATGACGAAAGCTTCGTATAGTTCTCGTTTTTGTTAGCTTGCGTACGTGTGCAACACTTTGTTTTTGCTTGAACTGGGGAGTGCATTTGCATGTTGTCACATGCTTGGCAAGTGCGATCCCTCTGCCTACTCTGACATCATTAGCGTGCTCTCTTAATCTGTCATTTAAGCAGCGGCCAGTCTGGCCAACATAAGTGGCACCGCATGACAGAGGGATTTCATAGATCACCTTGCTTTGGCAGTCAACATATTGCGTCACGTGCTTATTTCTGCAGGATTCTCGCTTTTTCTCTGCCCCGTTTACTTTCCTGCACAACCTTCGCAATTTGCTGGGTGCCGAAAAACACTTCGTAACTTGCAGTTACGTCAAAATTTTAATACGAAAATTGGTTTTTGAGAAAAAGAAAGGGTGCAGTAGCTCTCACATCTCCACATCACGGCGGACAGTCAAACATGCCTTAAGGGAAAAGATCAAGTCTTAGAAAGCATGCAATTAAAGGGGCATATGTCGTCGGTCCGAACCTCTGTTACAAGCTAGCCTCCAGCTTGACTAAAACGGGTACCGTAAGCTGTATGCAAAGAGAAGTGCTAAGACACCACTCGGAACACTGTACGATGAACGGCTGCGCAAAATTTTGGTGCGAATGTAGTCGGGAATACTGCCACCATATTGAGGTCAGCCAGTGATGCCATTGCTGGGATTTCATCTGCACCTTCATCAACTTTGAGCTCCACTGAGTCAATTAAATCTGACTCTGACATACGAGGTCATCTGAGAGGTACCACTTTCTGTAGACACATTTGGCAGACGGACAAGCTCTGCAGACAACTTCCAGTGATGGCTTTTCTTTCACATTAATAGAGAGTGAAGTTCCCTTCCCCTTCCAGAAATCCTAGCCAATGCGTCTTTAGCGGTGCACTGCATCTGCACAGCAAGACTGGAATACAGATTGGTCTGATTACACAGTAGTTGTTCAAACACCTAGACATGCAAAAGTCTAAAAGTCTTTTGTCAACCAATGACATCATTGTGCAATGTAAAGTTGCTTCCAACCATGATAATTTTTTGCTGTGATCTTTCACTCATCAAACAACTTTCTAAGCAACACAGCACTGACATGCAACTGAGAGCATTAAGCAGCATGCTTACCTTAAGATGCCTTTCATTCCGATGGATAGCCCAGGTGCAACAGAGATTGCTAATACCCCTTCTACGTAACCAGTCTGAATTGCCACGGAAGTCCATGATAACTCAGATTTACAACTGCCGTTCAACCGAATGGCAGTTGGCTGCATTTGCACAGCTCTTTACATGGAATTTGGTTAACCTACTCGACCATGTGAGCAGGCCCCGGATGACACATTATTAAGCAAAACTATGTTTGCATTTTATTATTCTCACTGTTTTAACGTTCATCCCTATTTTATTTTGCCAAACTGCAGTTTTTTCAAGGGTCTTACATTCTGCGCATGCCCCAACAGAACACCATGCAAAGCTGAAACACTTCAGTGAGGGGTGTGTTTGGCTTCAGTGCTCAGCTAAAGTCTTTGTGAAGCTGCCTTATGTACTTACCTCTACGCTCTATATGCTTTCACACTTTTTAGCTACATATCTGTTGTAGTGAGAACAGCAAACTGTATTGCAATTACATAACAAACAGCAGTGACAAATGTTACCAACCCAGCCAATGTGGCATCGTTGACTGCCAATATCAGCTGACATCAACTGTCACCGATGGCACAACAGCAGTTCACACTGCTGTGCGACATCACCCAGCTGCCATGCTGCTGAAAATGCCTGTGAAAAAGAACTAGTTTCCCTCGATAGAGTTCTCTAAATTCTCAGAAAGAACGAAGGAAGCTAGCACAAGTAATGAAATCAGAACACTCACTTCGGGCTTCCATGGTCTTCATCAACCCACTCACGACAGCCGCCATACATAAAGGAGGTGGTGTATGTGGAGAACAGAAAGCAGCTTTGAGTCTCCCGACACCAAGCACATCGGCCGGGGTCTCCTAGGCATGAGATGCAGCCCCTACGCCTGGAAACACATAGCATAATGCTGCATTTTTCTACTGCCCACAGAACATGCATGATCAAAACAGCACAGCAATCAAACGATCTACAGAGTGAAGTTTTAAAAATTAAAACAGCACGTGGATGTGCTACATAGTAATGCTGGTGAGATGTTTACCAAGACATCTGCTAATTAGGTCTAATGTCATAATTGATTGCTTGGAACCATGCAGATACATATAGAGGATTATGGATAAGAACACCTCTAGATAAGTACAGTAGAACCCTTCCATAGTACAGTGACTCGGACCAGCAAAAATCTTCACCATATCAGGGTCTTTACCATATCAGCTGATTGTGATGGCAAGGCTCTGAGGTTGCTCTCTGGTAATTAATTGGCTACTTACTAAACATAGTGTTGGCCTATAAAAGAAACACTCACAAATACCTCCTATCCTGCCCTTGATCTCCTTTTATATGGTAATTATTTTCCACGTTATTTTCATTCCATGAGGTTGAAGGGTGCCCCTGCCTTGTGTTGTCTTCCATGTACTCTCCGAAACGAACCTCTTGCGCCACTCCAAACCCACACCTACGATAATGTCTCGTTGCCGTAAGCGTCCCGAAGCAGCTCATACGTCTGTGTGGCTGTCTTGCCAAGCTTCACACAGAATTTCATGCTGTTTACATGCTGCTCGAGGTGGACGTCCATCTCTCCACATTCACTCACAGTAGAATGCGCAGACAACTATAACAACGCATTTCGACATGTAGTGCCATCTAGTGGCTACCACAGCAATTGACATAAATAGCTCAGGTTAGCCCGAAAAGATGGTACTACACATACGCACCAACATTTGCTTTGGGGCATCAAAGAAAATAAATCAGTCTCGAAACATTACGGACAAAGGTTGTATTCCTTTTCAGCATTTGCAGCTGGGTTCTCACCTTGGCCTTGCTGTGATTCCCATATTGGTCAACCTCTGAGTTGAGAGTGCTTGATTTTGAAAAAACAGGTTGACCTATATGCGAGCAAATATTATCATCATCATCATCAGCCTGACTACCCCCACTGCAGGGCAAAGGCCTCTCCCATGTCTCTGCCAGCTGCGCCCACCCTATGCCTGCAAACTTCCTAATCTTGTCCGTCCACCTAACCTTCTGACGCCCGCTGCTACGTTTGCCTTCTCTTGGAATCCACTCCGTTACCCTTAAGGACCAGCGGTTATCTTGCCTTCGCATTACATGCCCTGCCTAAGCCCATTTCTTCCTCTTGATTTCTACTAGGATGCCACTGTCACGTGTTTGTTCCCTCACCCACTCTGCCCGCTTCCGGTCTCTTTACGTTACACCTATCATTTTTCTCTCCATGGCTCGATGTGTTGTCCTTACCTTAAGCTGAACCCTTTTTGTTAGCCTCCATGTTTCTGCCCCGTAGGTGAGTACCGGTAAGATACAGCTGTTGCACACGTTTCTCTTGAGGAATATTGGTAACCTGCTATACATGATCTGAGAGAACCTGTCATAAGTGTTCCACCCCATCTTATCCTTCAAGTTATTTCCCTCTCATGATCTGGATCAGCTGTCACTACCTGCCCTCACTGCCAAATGTGAACTGCTGTTCCCTTGCTAGACTGTTGAACATTACTTTGGTTTTCTGCATGTTAATTTTTAGACCCACCGCTCTGCTCTGCCAGTCTAACTCATTGAGCATAATTTGCAGTTCCCCTTCTGAGTGACTCAGCAAGGAAATGTCATCAGTGAATCGCAGATTATTTAGGTGTTCTCCATTAAATCTTATCTCACCAACCGTTCCAAATTCAGGCCTCGGAATACCTCCTGTAAATAGGCGGTGAATAGCATTGGTGAGATAGTGTCTCGTTGCCTGATGCCCTTCCTTATTAGAATTTTATAGCTGACTTTATGGAGGTAGCCGTACAGATCGTATGTGTGTGTGTGTATTCTAGTATTTTTTTTTATTTTATATATATATATATATATATCTCTTCCAGTATTTTTTAGTTTATTTTATTTATCATATACTGCAAACCAAATGCGGTCCAAGCAGGAGAGGCACAATATGAAAACACTGAAGTACAAAACTTCGACCTTGAAAGAAGAAAAACCATACATGACGACGAAAGAACTACTAAAACATAAGGCTCATCTACACCCAGATTCCGCAATGCCTGTATGACTGCTGAGGTTTCCACCGAGTCAAATGCTTTCTCGTAATCAATGAAGGCTATATATAGGGGTTGGTTACATTCTGCACATTTTTCTATCACCTGATTGATAGTGTGAATATGATCTGTTGTGGAATATCCTTTACGAAAGCCTGGCTGATCATTTGTCGATTAAAGTCTAAGGTTTCCCTGACTCTATTAACGATTACCTTAGTAAATACCTTGTAGGCAATGGACAGTAAGCTGATCGGTCTGTAATTTTTCAAGTCCTTGGTGTCTCCTTTCTTATGAATCAAGATAATATTTGCGTTCTTCCAAGCTTCTGGTACGGTGGAGGTCATAAGGCATTGCGTATAAAGGGTGGCTAGTTTTTCTAGCACGATGTCCCCTCCATCCTTCAACAGGTCTGCTGTTACCTGATCCTCCCCAGCTGCATTTCCCATTTCCATTGCTCCTAAGGCTTTCTTTACTTCCTCTTTCGTTACTGGCGGGATGACGCATTGCTATGCACTACTGTCTGTCTCATTAACGCTCTGATTACATTGGCCACTGTACAGATTTGTGTAGAACTATTCGGCTACTTTAACTATCTTATCCATATTGCTAATCACATTGGCCTGCTTGTCTTTTAACGCATACATCTGGTTTTTACCTATGCCTAGTCTCCTCTGCACCACTTTTAGGCTACCTCCGTTCTTTAGAGCATGATCGATTCTCTCTATATTAAATTTCCCTATGTCGGCTACCTTGCGCTTATTTATTAACTTCGATAGCTCTGCCAGTTCTATTCTGTCTGTAGGGTTAGACGCCCTCATGCTTTGGCGTTTCTTAATCAGATCTTCCGTCTTCTGTGATAGCTTTCCGGTATCCTGTCGAACTGTCCTACCGCCTACTTCTACTGCGCACTCCGTAATGATGGCTGTCAGATTATCGTTCATTGTATGAACATCATGATCGTCTTCCTCAGTTAAAGCCAAATATCTGTTTTGCAGCGCTATCCTAAACTCCTGTGCTTTCCCTCTTTTGGCTAACTCGTTAATGGTCTTCCTCTTCACTAGCTTGTTCCGTTCCCTCTTCAAGTCTAAGCTAATTCGAGATCTTACCATTCTGTGGTCGCTACAGTGCACCTTTCCGAGGATGGCCACATCCTGAACGATGCCAGGTTGAGCGCATAGTATGAAGTCGATTTTATTTTTAATCTCACCATTGGGGCTCTTCCAGGTCCACTTCCTGTTTTCTCGTTTGCGGAAGAAGGTATTCATGATCCGTAAATTATTTCTATCTGCGAGTTCAACTAATAACTCTCCCCTGCCATTTCTAGAACCTATTCCATAGTCACCTACCGCTTGGTCGTCAGCCTGCTTCTTGCCCACCTTCGCATTGTAGTCACCATCAGCACAGCGTACTGTGATTTTAATTTGTTCATTGCCGATTCCACCGTCTTCATAGGAGCTTTCGACCGTCTGGTCATCATGACTGGATGTAGGCGTGTAGGCCTGCGCCACCTTCAGCTTGTATCTCTTATTCAGCCTAATTACGATAGCTGCCACCCTTTCGTTAATACTATCGAACTCCTCTACGTTGCCAGCTATATCCTGATTAATGAGGAATCCCACACCTAGTTCTCGTCTATCCACCAATCTTCGATAGCACAGTATGTGCCCATCCTTTAGTATTGTATACTCCTCACCTGTCCTACTAACTTCACCAAGCCCTATGACATCCCATTTAGTGGCCGCCAGTTCCTCGAACAGCACTGCTAGGCTAGCCTCACTAGACAAGGTTCTAGCGTTATATGTTGCCAGGTTCAGATTCCAATGGCAGCCTGTCCGGAGCCAGAGATTCTTAGCACACTCCGCTGCATCACAGGCCTGACCGCCGCATTAGTCAGTTGCTACGCAGCCGCTGGGGACTGAGGACCGAGAGTTAATTGGTTTGTTCATAGAAGGTTGTGGCCAAGTACTACACCAAGGTGGCCAAATCCTGTTCTGGTGAGGGAGAGCGTTGTCGTTTCGTGAGTAAATATAGTACTTCAGAAAAATGAGGCTTGTATTAGCCGGAAGAAACAAACTTCACCTTTCCTTCACAACTCGTTTGAGAAAAAATTATTGCAAAGCTTACTGAAACTTGTGAACACACTGTACTCAAGAATGCCAGTTCAGACATCATTCAAGAGCTTAGTACAAACAATTAACCATGAGGCATAGCAGTCCTCATGCTAGAAGCAAGTCTTATTACACCCTTATTTAACCCTTTGAAATTTCATTTTTTGTTTCGTTGAAAAGAAACATTTTCCTGCCTAAATAGTACATTCAGACATTAAAAAAGACCATTTGTTAGTTTTCGAGCGCAAAATACTAGTAGTTATTGTACTGCAGGGATGTGAAAAATTTCATACAAAGTGTCATAATTGATGAAAATAGTGAAGTGACATCGAAATGCTGTGACCTATCAAGTAAACACCCGACGGATCATGGCAATAATTTCTATTTGAAATGTGCACGTCATGCTTGAAATTGTGAAAAAATAAATAAGTAGAACGTTCATTTGGGCGAGTTGGTATAGATGCTTCTTTAGTAAAACAGCGCGAACAACGTAGGACAAGATGAAGGAGGACACAGGACGGGCGCTGTTCCGTCCTGTGTCCTCCTTCATCTTGTCCTACGTTGTTCGCGATGTTTTACTAAAGAAGAAAAAATAAATGATGTTACTATTGGCGGCAAAATCGGTCTTCACAGAAATGGCAGATGATGTGCTACCGTGCTCAGTTTCGCGAAATTTTATTTACTGCATTCCCTGTAATAGCATAAAAAAACAACCCTATTTACCACATGAAAGATGCAAAATTCATCTGAAAAAAGAAATCACTGCTAGGTGCAATCACTCTCACGAAAAGCTGCAGGTTTGCTTAGTACACAACTGTGTACATAGCATGCCAAAGGGTTAATATCATATGCACTCATGTGTAAGGGCTGCACTTCGTTGATGAGGTGAAGACCATAATAAGGGGGGCGACCTTTTCCTGTTCAGCTTTCACACCATGCATGCAACCACGTTTAGCCACATTATATAATGCAAAATTTGGCATCCAGTTAAGAATATCTTTGTTTAAGCAGGAGTTACAACTGTCTGTCAATTTTGCTGCCCGCACTGCTCAGGCTTGGCTAATCCACCAATGCAATCATTCACAGTGCTCCTTAATGCATTGAAAATTCCTGTTCCTTAATACTTTCAAAAATGATATTCAAGGACACTACCCACCATGCATTCAAAATCCATAAGCAACACTGTCCTATCAGTGTTTTGCCTTTGTTGCCCATTACGATTAGTTTCACAAGAAACAAAGCTGTTACTTTAAATGACTTGCTCATGGGTACATCCAGTATACTTATCAAAACACCTTTAATGACTATCACCTGTATACAGGCTTCACCAGGACTGTTATAAATCTCCTGCACCTCATGTGTAGCCAACATGAAAATAATGCAAGAGCAATGTTATTAGATGAAATATGTCAATTTATTATTGATAAAAGTCCTTCATGCTTGATGCCGGGGGCAGAATGTCTGCCTCAGCAGATTCCATTATGACTCTATGCAAGTACCCTCTGCTTCCTCCCAGTCCATCATACACACTGCTGCCCAAAGTAGTTTTTGAAACACAGAAATCACACCACAAGACCCAAGCTTCCCTTGCGGTTTGGCCCACAGTCTGAACAAGAGATGTTTACTGCATAGGTCCCATCTGGAACTGCAAAGTGCATTCGCCACTCCCTGGTTGTATGTTTTTGCTGCAAGGAAACTGCCTTTTTTTTTTAGGTACCCATGTTTAAAAAACTTCGGCCAGTAGTTTTATTGCCAACACGGAACTCTCCGTTCGAAAAGAAAAAAGCAGGCTCTGAACTAGCCACTGTGCAATGGGGAACGTTTTCACACTTACTTGTTCGACGATAAAGCTCGGTCTCTAACATGTAACATAAGCAGCAGAAGTTTATAGGATGTGAGAGCGCAGAAGAAAATTTATTTTCGCCTGGCCATATAAGCCAATTGCCAAAAATGTCTGAAGTTATATAAAAGGATGTGCATGCTCGATCTGCAGGTAACAATAACAAGCGGCTCGGTCATGAAGCAGAATAATGATTTTTTTCTGAAAAACTGCACCCTGAAAAGCTCTGCTTCCAATGGTACACTGCAATGCCAAGTTACAATGTATAATCTGGGTACTCGTTTTAATGGTGACAGCAATGTTGTACAAGCATCTGATCATAAAGAAAGAAAGGGACCATTTGTACAGGTCTTCAAGTGGAAGTTGAGGTTTTGTTTCTTTAGTATGATATCTTGCACTTGCTTTGCGACTGCTTGTAAAATCAGGCAAAGCAGTACTTTGATGTGACACTAAAGGCAGGCTGCTGCTGAAGCTTAACGTAAAAGGATATAAGCCTTGTCTTTAATACAGCTCAAGTAAAAGATGGTAAAAGCTTTTATGGCCTTATCGCACAGGCTACTTGCTATGAAAACGGGCCAGGCAGCAGTCACCAATCAGCTGTCAGTGAAGCTAGCTAACTGCACCAGTGAATTCTGTCCAAGAGTTTTCAGTATGAAGTGTTACTTTATAAAGAATAGGTTTCTTTTGAAAAGCATGAGCGTGTGTGCTAACTCACAGGTGGCATGGGGTAGGACAGAGGTCTGGATGCTTGACAGCAGAACTGTGGCGACCTCGACGTACACAGAAAGCTCCTTCCACAATCCATTCACAGAATGGATCCTGCAAAATTCAACAATTATGTTACCAGCATGGCAAGCACAACTTGCCAGCACTGCACAGCATAGCGCATGGCTCTGACTGTGCAAGTATGCTGACATCACAGCATTTCAGCTAGCAGTGAACTTAATTAAGCAAACAGTTCCAGATTGCTATCTTGGTCGTCAAAGTGTCACTGTTGTGCTGTTGCCAGAATACTGGAAAAGCAGCAGTAGTAGTAAATGTGCCAATCTTGTCCATAAAGCATATACACAAGGTGACCTATTCATTTTTAAAAGGAAAATTTAAAGCTTGATACTGTAAAATAAACATAAAACACAAGCATATCAGTAACAAGTCCACTTGCACTACTCAAGTCCGACAGAGCATGTTGCAATATCAAACAGTCTTTTCCGTCAGTACACTTCTCAACAAAACGGGGCATAGCAAGTGCTTTGTTTTACAGTTACCTTCCGACAACAAAGTTCTTGCAGTCCCTCCAAGCTTTCCAAAAGGAAAGTCTACTGATGCTATGTTGAGCAGCTGTTTTGCAGAGGCTCATCAAACAGCCTACACTCTGGTGCCATTCACTTATTCAAAAAAAAAAAAAACACAACCTGCAGCACAGTTTGCAATGTTATGTAGATGACCGCGAGAAGCCCTAGTCGTGAGATGGTCACATTATTTCCTCACAGCACAGCCAACAAGCAAGCGTCACGGGACAGGAGATCTTATACATGGTAGCACGGCAGTGCATGACAGAAAGCCAATGCCAAAGAAATAGGCAGTAGAGGGCACCTGCTTCACAGAATTTTACGTAGTGTGGACAACCAAGAGGGCAGTAGTGTATGACAGGTTAGTTCAAACCAAAATAAGCGTTATTGAAGAAAATCAGTCAAAACGATAAAGGACGACCTTTGACTTTTTGACTGGTCTTCTCAAAAATATGTACCAACTGGCCCAGATTTCGACTATCTGGGAAATAAGTGACTGGCTCAAGGAAGCTTGTTTCTGATTAGCATTTTGCTAAACATGACATGCATGCTTTTTACATGCATTGCTGAGAATGTGAAATGTGGGCAGCAGCACTTGCAGCCAGCTAGCCAGACCTGTGGGTCCTTGACGTGTGCAAATGATGCATGCATCAACAAGGCAGAAATGGCAGTGGATAGATAAAATAGTTTGTTAGCAAGATTCATGCAGAAAAAGCTAGCATTACAAAATAAAGATAGATTGTAGGCTTAAATTTTTACGATGCATGATCAGTACCAATAAAATTTGGGTACTTCACCTATCTCAAACTCCATTTACCTTCGAATTTTTCACCAGATTTGTGACTTTGCGATAATAAGGATTTACTGCATGTAAAAAAATTAAACAATAAAGAGAGACAGCCAAAAACAGGTAATCTACATGCCATGTGAAAAGTGCCACGAACATACAGTAGAGTCCCGATATACTGAACCTGAATATTTCGAATTACTGGCTATGTCGAACACACAGATTAAACCATTGAAAATCTTGTGTAAAAGAATATGAAAATTGCGCAGTATATAAAATGATATTCGCCTGTCGTTCAATATATTGAACGCCACGACCCTGCAAGCGGCACTTCTCTGAACGGTGCTCTTCAATCACTTTTCGCGTGTGGAGACGGGTCAGCTGCGCAGCCTTGGACTCTTGCTGGCAGCACCAGAGCTGCAAAACCGTGTGACGAGGTGAACATGAGGATGGCCTTCGAACTCTTGCACTCATTTGCCATGTCACATCACTGTCATATGGTTAAGCCAACCAAATTAACTAAAGCCTAGCGGCCAACTGTGGCCACCCTATCCCCACAAACTTCAACAATCTCATCCACCCACCTAACCTTCTGCCACCCCCTGCTATGCTTGCCTTCTCCTGGAATTCACTCCGTTACCCTTAAGGACCATCGGTTATCTTGCCTTCGCATTACATGCCCTGCCCAAGCCCATTTCTTCCTGCCGATTTTGACTAGGATGTCCATAACTCATGTTTGATCTCTGACCCACTCTTCCCTCTTCCTGTCTCTTAACGTTATACCTATCATTTTTCTTTCCATAGCTCGCTGAGCTGTCCTTAACTTAAGTTGAACCCTTTTCGGTAGCTTTCACATTTCTGCCCTATAGCTCAGTACCGGTACGATACAGCTGTTATATACCGTATACACGTGTGTAAGGGCCGCACTTTTTTTTCCAGATTTGAGGGCCAATTTTCGGGGTACGGCCCATACACGTGATGTTTGAAAAAAAAAAATTTTCTTGAAGTAAAAACACACCAATCAGGAAATGAGCGGCATTTATTCTATGTTCAATCATCACTCGCGGAGTATTCCAACTCCAAGCAGGTGCTGAACTCTGGTGCACACTCATTCCACAAGAAGTCACGCAGCATGTCCGCTGTCAACACGTAGCCGTTGTTCCGCGCTTCCATCACTTAGCAGAGCAGCTGTTCTCCCAGTTCGGGAAACTTGCATGGCTTGCCTCGGAAAGCACGCTTTTTGCAGCTTGTGTTCCTCAATGCATCCTTTAGGTTGCACCCTCGTCGGGCGCAGTTCTCGGCCACGTCGAATTTCCTGCCCTCCGCACATTTGCCGTGTTCGATAGCAAACTCTTAGCTATGTAGCCATTCCAGTGCTTGCCCACCGTGCTAAAACTGCAACACTCGCGACAGCACACAAAAGCCACAACGACGACGCACTACCACGCTACCACAACTCCCATGCCTTTGACAGCCGCAAAAGGGCGGAGCTGGTGATACTGATGCCGATATGGATAGCGGGAGCTCGCAACGGAGGAAAAAGTTGATGGTGATGATAAGCCGCTGCCTCGGGCGCCATCCATGGGTGGCACCTGAAAGCTCCTGTGCGCATGCGTTGCCTCCGCGATCAAGTGCGCTGTTGCTCGCAGCCGGAGCTGATCGCGGAGGCCACGGCACGAGTCGTGAAAAGTTTGGGTGCGACCCTTACACGGATATTATTTTTTAAAAATATTTCCTTTGGGAAAACTGGGTGCAGCTCTTACATGCGTTTATACGGTACTTTCCTCTTGAAGGATATTGGTAAACTGCCATTCATGATCCAAGAGAACCTGCCAAATGCGCTCCATCCCATTCTTAATCTTCTAGTAACTTCACTCTGGTGATCCCGATCTGCAGTCGCTACCTGCCCTAAGTAGACGTATTCCGTTACCACTTCCAGCACCTCGCTACCAACTGTAAACTGCTGTTTCCATCAGAGACTGTTGAACATTACTTTGGTTTTCTACATACTAATTTTTACCCCCACAGTACTGCTATGCCTGTCTAACTCATGGATCATGTTTTGCAATTCCTCTCCTGAGTGACTTGGCAAGGCAATCTTGGCTGCCAGCACGTGGCATGTTGCTGCAAGAAGAGCATTACTGTGTGGGTGCAATGTATTCTTGCTTTTAGGTTACAAATAAGCTTATCAATTGCCATTTTTTATATAATATCTATATACCGTAATATCGAACTATTTCAGGATCCCTTTCGAGTTCAATACATATGGGTTCGATTTATAACCAACTCACCCGGACGCAGTCATGGCAGTAGATAAATGCAGAGCAGGTGGGACAATGGTGAGGCTCCAAGATTAACAGCTGTGAGCTTCCAGGGGCACAAGGCAGGGCAGTCCCCTTAGCAACTGGATCTGGCGCTGGCTGCCGAGGCACACAAAATGAAGCTGATGGACACCAGCCACAGCCAGCATCACTCAGGCATGCAAGGCATGTGCCCCGTGAAGGGCACTGGGTCCCATTGCGATATGGTTCCAGATGCTTGCTGGAGATCACCTGCCAACATGCAAGAACATAACACATGTGAGGCTCTGCAACTGGTCACAACAGGACTCATGATGTAAGCAGCCCTTTTCAGAGCCGAGAAAAATTAGACATTCATAACATCAAAGGTTTGTTAGAGTGATGTCACTCTCCAAAGAAAGATGTCTTGAAGGCTAGCTCCACCGCTTAGAAATCCTTCACTTTGTTTCACAATCAAAGATGAGCCCCATGACATGTCAATTTTATAGCATAGACACTTTTTCAAAGGAACCAGCAATTTTCATACCATCAATACAACAGATTTGGTTTGACCATGAGATTACTAGAAACGTGCTGGCCAAGGGGCACTACAGCCTTCTTCCTTCAAAAACTATTTGCAGTAGCCACTAGAGCACTCACAGAACTGAAACAATCTGAAGAACGAGCTCATGTGTGATTAACTGCACACTGGCCAGGTTACACTACACAAGATATACACAGTTTAAGCCTCACTAAACCAGTGCAGAGGAGTCTTGCAAAGCAGTCTCTCTTGCACACCGCTCTTGTGAATATCTCGCCTGCCACGTAAATATGTTCCCTATAGCAAACGAACGGGATTCACACCATTCGAGGAGGCTTCGGACGCCCAGTCGCCACTTGGTTGCGTGGCATACAGCAAATGTCAGGCAGTCATTTCTGCTTCTGAACTGTGCACTGAGGCTAGGCCTAGTGCCTCCTGTGACGTGCTGGTGGCAGTAGCTCCGCTTGCACCGCTTCCCTCAGTGGCATTCCCGGCAGTGCAACTGCCCCCTGAGCATGGGTCAGACCCTTTTAAATCGTGCCTTTGTTTCATCGGATACGGCATGCACCCTGCCTTCTCCAGATGAACAACAGCTCGTGAGTGATTTACCCTCTGGACGGAACAAGGATATCGCTCCTCAGCCTATACTTCTAGATCGACCTCTACCAGTACTACATGAGACGCGACTATGAAAGCGACTATCAAATCTCTGGCAACGAAAAGCCTTACAGATATACTGAACAGGACTCTGCAGACGAATCTGGATGAGTGTCTCGGAACGAAAGGTTTTTCACGGCTTTACGGCCAGAAAGAAGTCCAATACCATCTGTGTGGCTCCCGACCTTGGCTGCCATGGAACGTCTGCAAACGCTACAGTGCATTACAGTTGCCAGCAAAGTCTCTGTGCTGGTACAGGTTCACCTGGTTGATGGATCCGACTTGCAACATAGTGTTGACTACAACGTCGATGTTAAGGAGGACCAGGCCGCCCTTCAGCGTGACCTTTACTGTCCTACCCACCGAGTGATTCAAGCACGTTATATGGGAAAAGGGCGCTCATGGATCGTCACCCTGCAAGGCCCACCAACACCGCCGGCCTGCTTGTACTATTATGACAGCATTTTACGGCCTCGGTCATACAAACCAACCGCCGTCTACTGCTGCAGTTGCTTCAGACCTGGCCATATGCGTAGCTCCCGCCCTTTCACAACTTAAGTGGAACCTGCGCCGGGAGGCGCAGCAACGTACAGATGTGGCCTTTGCAAAACTGATGACCACAACATCACAGCGCCCACTTGCCCTACAAAGTAGAAGGCAACAGAAAATATTCGTCGTGGGTACTCTAAGCAAATCACTGAGAATGTGAATACATCCCCTGTGCAGACCTCCAACCGGTTTCCAGCTCTCCAGTCGGATGATAACGAGTGGCCTGAATTTCCTGTGCCGCACACGCACGAGACTGCTACCCAGCAGACTTATAACAATGAAGTGCGTAAGGACTGCAGGCATCAGAAGGCTACAAAACAAGGTATCGTCCAAGAACCTCCCAACGATGACATGGTAGCAGTTGATGACCAAATCACATGTCTTTTGGCAGAGGTCTCAAGGCTCCGACAACACCGTGAACTGCTTGCGTGCCATAGACATGAAGCGGGATCTGGCACTGCCACTAGAAATGACAAATCAGCACCGACCATGTTCTGCCCACCTGCTTCATTCAACGCTCCTCCCAGAGTATCTGCTGCATTGCCACATAACTCTACAGCATCCCTGCTCCGCTTCATGGTCAACCAGTTATCTAACCTGACATCTATTCTCTTGCAACGCTTGGACTGCTAATCGAAGATGGCATGTTCTGGCTTTTCTAGTGTGCTCCAGTGGAACTGCAGAGGCCTCTCCAATAAAACGGGGTACCTCAAAACTCGCCTTCGCTTGCACAAGCTCCAGGTGTGGGCCATTTTACTGCAGCAGACCAATGCCTTGCCAGCAATTCTGGGCTTCAGTGGTTACGCGTCGCCTTCGATGAACAACCATCGTGTGCACACTGCTTCCCCTCCAGAAAAGGCGGCAGTGTATGTTGACACGAGTTTCCCTCATGTATGCCTCTCTCTGGAAACCTGGTGCACCTCATACCAGGAGGTAGTTGCAGTTGCTGTAAATTACTCAGGCAACTGTTGTGGTGGTATCTTACTACGTTAGACCGGCGGGTGGTACTCCTTCCCATATTAACCTGGGCGAGTTATTGACTGTGCGTAGGAAATACCCCGGGTGTCCGATTTTAGTTGGAGGTGACTTAAACGCCCCACACCCAGATTGGGGGTACCCTACTTCGAGCCCCCGCGGTAGGTGTGTGCGGGATGCCTTTACGGATGCGTTGTTTATTCTTCTAAATCACCCCGGGTTCAGCAACGCGGGCTGTGCGTCACAGTCACAGTACCACATATGCTCCTCATCTGACGTGGTGGTCTGGCCCCGGCACTCCCTCGTGGTACCTTGCGCCCGACTGTTGGGGGAATGACCATCACAGTACCACATATGCTCCTCATCTGACGTGGTGGTCTGGCCCCGGCACTCCCTCGTGGTACCTTGAGCCCGACTGTTGAGGGAATGACCATCACCCTACCATCATCGGTGTCCATCCATCCCATGCTCGCCGATTACGCTGCAAGTGCACGGTGGCCAACTGGGATTGTTTCCGC